>NC_063059.1:10263904-10371404 GCF_018812025.1 Megalobrama amblycephala | reverse complement strand
AATTAAAGGTGTCCTAGAATTAAATATTGAATTTATCTTGGCATAGTTGAATAATAAGAGTTCAGTACATGGAAAAGACATACACCGAGTTTCAAACTCCATTGTTTCCTCCTTCTTATATAAATCTCATTTGTTTAAAAGACCTCTGAGGAACAGGCGAATCTCAACATAACACCGACTGTTACGTAACAGTCGGGGTGTACGCCCCCAATATTTGCATATGTCAGCCCATGTTCAAGCCATTAGACAAGGGCAGAACATCTGGATGTGCACAGCTGAATCATTAGACTAGGTAAGCAAGCAAGAACAATAGCGAAAAATGGCAGATGGAGCAATAATAACTGACATGATCCATGATTACATGATATTTTTAGTAATATTTGTAAATTGTCTTTCTAAATGTTTTGTTAGCATGTTGCTAATGTACTGTTAAATGTGGTTAAAGTTACCATCGTTTCTTACTGTATTCATGGAGACAAGAGCCGTCGCTATTTTCATTATTAAACACTTGCAGTCTGTATAATTCATAAACACAACTTCATTCTTTATAAATCTCTCCAACAGTGTAGCATTAGCCGTTAGCCACGGAGCATAGCCTCAAACTCATTCAGAATCAAATGTAAACATCCAAATAAATACCATACTTACGCGATTAGACATGCTGCATGACGAACACTTTGTAAAGATCCAGTTTGAGGGTTATATTAGCTGTGTGAACTTTGTTTATGCTGTTCAAGGCAAGCGCGAGCTCCGGGGGTGGGGAAGCACGAGAATTAAAGGGGCCGCAACCTATATATCGGTGCATAGTTAATGATGCCCCAAAATAGGCAGTTAAAAAAATGAATTAAAAAAAAAAAAATCTATGGGGTATTTTGAGCAGAAACTTCACAGACACATTCAGGGGACACCTTAGACTTATATTACATCTTTTAAAAAGACGTTCTAGGGCACCTTTAAAGGCAGTAACAATTTAAACATATATTTCATTTGTGAACTGATGTTCAGCTGTTCTTTTAGTCAACTTATTTTCTGATCATCAGTCTAATATCCTATTGCTCTGTCCAAAATCGCCCCCTATATTCATTTTTCCCTACATTATTCCACTAATGTAATATACTTGAGGGAGTGAATGAAAACGAGTGAGCGAATTCGGACACAGAAGGGCTGCCACTTTTGCATAGTTTGTGCTTGCTGTTCAATAAATTTTTTGAAACTTAGCAAACTGACAACTCCATTAGTAATGACAATATTTATCTTTTAACTCTGTCATGGAAACTATGTATAAACCTTAATTAAACAATTTGATAATCAATTAAAAAAGAATTTATACCTGTATTATATTATACTGTACCCACATTGGACCAATGGTTTGGAAAATGGATGGATGATTCAGCTGCGGCTGCCATCTTCTGGTGAGACGTGGGAATTCATTCGACGTGTAACTCTTACAGTGCATTATGGGGAACTACAAATGGCTGTCCCCTTCAAATAGTGGCAATTTTGGACACAGCCTGAGTGGGTGAGTTGCTTACTTTTTAATTGTATTGTGGGATATGTATTTTTTCAACAACACTGTTTGGAAGTTAGTCGGGCCGACACCAACAAACAAAAAACGTCTAACCAATCAGCATTAGGGTGCATATGATGGTAGAGGAGACTGAGAATGAGCAAGAGGGAGATCTGAAAAAAAAAAAAAAAAAAAAAAAAAAATGCAGGAAGAGAGATTATGAGGCACAATGCAAAAGAGCTCACAAGAATATCACTGGAATGAAGGTATATGACTGGGCAAGCACTTTCTGCGTTAATATTAGAAAAGCTTTCCAGCACTGGAGAGAGCTAAGCGGGAAGGCCTGAAAACAGACGCGGAGGCTGCTTTGATTCCGCTTCACATGTCAGTAACACTGGGTTTGAATATCTGGAGCTGCTGTGCTGTTGACAACCAACAATGAACTCTTGTTTGTATATTTACTCTTGTGTAGTGTACATTCATTTTTTGTGCTTCCTTGTCGTTCGTTCAGCATCTGCACTTTATTTTTCGTGAATCATTTTGTTGCACGTCAGCTGCATTTAAAAAGAGTCTCTCCCAAACTTTCGAACGGTAGTGTATTTGCGAGTGAAACTTGATATTTAAAGAGACAAATGCAGAAAGAGAACGTGAAAAGTGGTTTCCATATGACACTTTTTTTTTTGCAGGAGTGGCATCAACAAATAAGACTGATTTGGGAACGTCAGCCGAACAAGGAAAATCATTTCATAAGGCAAGCAGATTATTGCATTTTGATGAAAGATCATAGACAAAGACAAACTTTTTTCTTCAGAATAATGTGTGCTCGTGAATCATTTGCAATAAAACCAGGAATGTGTATCATGAAAGTAAATAGGGTCAATTTGGATATTAAACAGCTCAATGACTTCTGGACGTTAGATCGATTGTTCTAAGGTGTGATCAGAAATGAGTTTATGCTTTTGTTTGGAAAATGAGTTTATGTGATGCATATTCATTCGCTTTATTTCCTATATGTTTTGTTTGTTCCATTGCATCAGAACTAAAAGAAATACACACACACATGCACACAAAAAATCCTAAAAGATTAAATAAAAAAATATATAATGAACTAACCTAAATTCAAGTCAATGTAAATCTCCACCACGGAAGTGGGCTAAACTCTCCCTTGAGGGAAGGAGAAATAATGTTTTAACAAAAACCTGCCCGTTTTTCTTGCAAATCACATAATCTAAAAGAGGTCACTGAATCAAATGTAATCAGACGGTTCATTCTTATGTCGGCTAATTCTTTCTGCAAGTACCAAGTATGTGCCATTTTTAGGAACATAGGAGTGAATCCATACAGAAGATCTCTGTTCATTGTCCAGCATCATAGATGTGTTTCAGGTAGAGGCAACAAAATCACGCTATCTTGTAAGATACCTTATTTTGACCGAAATACCTTCTTTTTCTTCTCAAGATTCTTTCTTTCTTTTGATCACTTATAAGACAATCCCAGAATGCACTACAATGAGAAAAGTGTTGATTACATATTAAATTAAAGGGATAGTTCACCCAAAAAGGAAAATTCTGTCATCATTTACTCACCCTCAAGTTGTTCTAAACCTTTGTGAATTTCTTTCATCTGCTGAATACAAAAGAAGATATTTTGAAGAATATGGGTAACCAAACAGTTGATGGACCCCACTGACTTTAAATTTTTTTCTATACTATGAGTCAATGGGGCCCATCAACAGTGTTACCCAATTTCAAAATCTTCTTTTGATAGGAAAATCCCTTTAATAGGAAATAGTTCTTTCTGAAAGTAAGCTTTTTCACAGAATATTAACTCTCTCGTTCAAAAGTTTGGAGTTGATAAGATTTTTAAATTGTTTAAAAAACATCTCTTATGTTCACTATAGCTGCATTTATTTGACCAAAAAAATAAAACTTTAAAATCTAGTGTATTACTGTGATGGCAAAGTTGAATTTTCAGCATTTTCAAAAATTTTCAAAAAAGTTTTTTTTTTTTTTTTTTTCCGGATTCTTTGATGAACAGAAAGTTCAAAAGAACAACCTTTATTTAAAATACACTTTTGTAACATTGTTAAAGGTGCCGTAGAACGTCTTTTCAAAAGATGTAATATAAGTCTAAGGTGTCCCCTGAATGTGTCTTTGAAGTTTCAGCTCAAAATACCCCATAGATTTTTTATTATTCAATTTTTTTAACTGCCTATTTTGGGGCATCATTAACTATGCAACAAATGGTGCTAATATACACACACAATGTGGTGTAATACTACAAACAAATTATAATCATAACCTTTATCTCCATACCAAAATTCCAGATGGCCAGACAATGATTCATCTTTTATAAATCGTTAAAATATTAATGTCTGTGATGCTGTGAGCACGGAGACTGTTGTGTAGACTGTAAGTATTTAAAATGTTTAACTTTTTAAATTAATGATGTTTAATATGAATAAATAGCGCTCATAAATGGCCGTCGATGGCATTCTCAAGTGAAATGAGTCGAGGCTTGGACCCGGAAATGGCATTTCTTATGTCATGACTTAACAAGCGGATACAGTGCATTTACAAAGTTCACACAGCTAATATAACCCTTAAATGGATCTTTACAAGATGTTCGTCATGCATGCTGCGTGCATGGATCGGATCATGTGAGTATTGTATTTATTTGGATGTTTACATTTGATTCTGAATGAGTTTGATAGTGCTCCGTGGCTAACGGCTAATGCTACACTGTTGGAGAGATTTATAAAGAATGAAGTTGTGTTTATTCATTATACAGACTGCAAGTGTTTAAAAATTGAAAATAGCGACGGCTCTCTTGTCTCCGCGAATACAGTAAGAAACGATGGTAACTTTAACCACATTTAACAGTACATTAGCAACATGCTAACAAAACATTTAGAAAGACAATTTACAAAAATCACTAAAAATATCATGTAATCATGGATCATGACAGTTATTATCGCTCCATCTGCCATTTTTCGCTATTGTCTTTGCTTGCTTACCTAGTCTGATGATTCAGCTGTGCACAGATCCAGACGTTAATACTGGCTTGTCTAATGCCTTGAACATGTGCTGGCATATGCAAATATTGGGGGCGTACATATTAATGATCCCGACTGTTACGTAACAGTCTGTGTTATGTTGAGATTCGCCTGTTTTCCGGAGGTCTTTTAAACAAATGAGATTTATATAAGAAGGAGGAAACAATGGTATGTCATTTCCATGTACTGAACTCTTGTTATTCAACTATGCCGAGGTAAATTCAAGTTTTGATTCTAAGTCACCTTTAATGTCTTTACACTTTTGTTCAATGTGTCCTTGCTGAATAAAAATAAAATCTTACTGAAAAAAAAGTCTTACTGACCCCAAACGTTGGTGTATGTATGCATGCTATGCATTTATTCTGTTTGAGTCAATAGTGTATGTAGTTGTTAGCTTAGCGACATGCTAATGTCATTCTGTCAGTTCTTGTGGATTTAATGTGATGTGTGCAATTTGTGTGTGTTATACATGTGAGAGAACATTAACAGACTTGGTTCGCATATAGTATTTCAAGTCTTAAGGCCCATTCACACCAAGGACAATAACTATAAAGGTAACCATAATGATAACTTTAGCATTCACACCAGTGAACGATAACACTCTGTTTATTCTAAGTGTGCACCTCAGGTTTGTCGTCTGCCACTTTAAATGCTTGAGCTCTTTAAAGCAGAATGGATTATGATTGGCTGTCAGTGTTTTTATTGTTCAACAGCTGGAAAAAAATGTTCTGAAAGTGATTCCAAGGATACCGTTTCTCTGTGCTGTTATTGTTGTGACGTGAACTCTGATATTCTTTTATATTTAGAATGATTTTTAGAACTTTATCTTTGTCGTTATCATATAGTTGTTGCCATTGGTGTGAACAGGCCTTTAGGGGTTTTTCCATTCCTCTGCGCTGCTTTTCCATAATTTTTCTATGTAAACATGCTCTAGACGGACATTTTAGGCCGCGGTTCCAGTTCCACTGAACTGCCACAGAAACACATGTTATGCCGAGTTCACACTGCACGATTTTCAAACTCGTCAGATCACTGTTCTTTTCACACTGCACGACTATCTGGGGTAGCATTGTACTTTGTTTCTGTTTGATATAATTGTAAATATCTCTCTTAAAATACTGATATTCTGGTCTATAACTCCTCTCTGAACTTCCTGTTGTCCTGTATCTTGCTCTCTCATTGGCTGTAGTGAAAACCGGGCCTAAAATTGTGCTGTGTGAACTCGGCATTAGAAGGATGGATGCCTATGTGATGAGGCAGCTAGATAGTTTATAGAACAGATTTGCAGTGAAACTTTTGTCAAGTTTTGTTAAATCAAAAAAAAAAAAAAAAAATGCATTATGCCACCTTGGCACAGTTGTATTCAGAAGTAATACATTGTAGAAGTCATGCCAGTTGAATCTGGCACTAATCATGAGAAAAACCACAGTGCTATTGTACGGTATTAGCCCGGCGCTCTGCCGTTAACAGCCTCAAGCTGACAGCGGGGCTATAGGATCCAGATCATGAAGGCCACAGGTTAGGTTGTAATTCCTAGGCTCAGAGCACACAAATGGGATCCAATCTTGAGCTAGGGCCCTCGGAGGTCCGTGTGGGTCAGTGGGGTCCTTTTTCATTAAATACAGCTCTGTTTAAAGTGAGCTGCCGGGAGTGTTAATTTCTCTCTGATGAATTTGGATATTAGTGTCTATAAAACCTTTTTCCCTCATCTTTTATCTCTCTAACCTGTAGCTACTGTTTGTATTCTGTAATTAAACTTCCTGTCTCCTACTCACTGTGGTTTAAAAAGGGAATAGATGCTGTGTGTATGTGGTGATGTGTTTTGGGGAATGTATCTGTGCTAAGAGAACACTTTCAATGTTATGTCTACACAGAGAATAAACGGATCCAAATATAACCGTGGAAGTAACATTAGCTGCTTGCTGTACATTGTCAGTAAAGAAAAGAGTGTCCAGCAACCAGGGTCATCACAAAAACAAAAAAAAAGCACTGGCCCAGGGTCTAAAGTTTAATAGTTGGGCCCATGAAAATACCTGGTAACACTTTATAATAAGTATACAGTAATAAAGTACTTGAACTAACCTTGAACTAACTAACTATATATATATATATATATATATATATATATATATATATATATATATATATATATATATATATATATATATATATATATATATTACACAAGCATATTTTTTGTATAATACTGTATAAGAAGTCTACAACACTCTCACATACATTTTTTACTTATAGAGCCCCTCTTGCACTTTTATTGCTGAGGATTTTGCTTTCCTTGACCATTTTTTTCTTCACAGAATCTTTTCTGACAGTGTTTGGTTGTGGGTTCATGTGTGTGTGTGCAGAAATGTGCATGTTCTTCACTTTCTGTAAACTAACTCTGCAGCAGCTGTATCTCCTGATACTTTGTCCGGTTAGCCTTGCCCCATCCATCTCTCGTTCACTTTTCACCTCCGCTTGGATGACATCCCACCATTTTCTGAATTTGTGTGTGCTTTCTCTGTTGTTGTTCAAACCACATGAATGCGCCGGTCGCACACAGCCAGAACAGATTCAGCAAAGCGTCACGAGAGACGGCTTTAAATGAACTCAAATCTAAAAGCACATAACATTACAATAATAATGAACATAAAGAACTTGCAGAGCTCTTACTTGTGCCACCTGACTGCTGCAGATTCATTTTGGCGTTGATAGGGTTGACATAGAAAAGCATAATTCCAAATCTGAGCATGTGAACAGCTCCGGGTAGAACATCATGGGTTGCCATCATGTAATTACGATTATGGTATGGCGTGAATGCAGCATAAGCTTGTTGTTTAGCTTCAGGAGGAACTGTAAAAGCCAGCTGCTGTTTGTTTTTGGTGCTCAGTGACTGTCTACAACTCTGCATAACCTCATGGAACACATTGACGTGTGATGTCTGCATAAGCAGGGTGAATGGAGACATGGAAATACATACACTGACAGGCAGGTAGGACATCATATCATTGCATTCGGACCAAATGCAATGATTGGACAAACATTTTTTTGGTCCGGGGACTTCCACAGACAATATATGTAATTATTTTTTAATATTTAGACCACTTATATTATTGATTACTATCAGTATGTGAGAAGAGTTTCAATCAGAATAACAAAAAAGGTAAGTGAGCCGTGTCCCCTAGGAATGAGTCCTCACTCCACTCGGGGTGTTGCCTGCTCCTGGGCGCTGGCGCACATTGCCTCTTTGGCAGATATCTGCAGAGTTGCAGGTTGGGTGACCCCTAACACATTTGCAAGATTTTATAATCTCAGAATATAGAATATTTTTTTCTCTGAGATTTATAATCTCAGAATATTTTATAATCTCCTTGTCTCGGCTCCTCAACTGGTGTCCTCCCGTGTGCTGTCAATAAGTAGATAGCCACAGGTTTCCACTTGCAGCTCCATTTCCTTTCCAAGGAGGGGATGCGATCGCTTATTCTACTCCTCAGTTCAGTTCCCCAGATGCCAAACCCTGTTGGAGTTCCTCCAGCACCCTGCCGCAGTCAGATGTGGTGGAGGCGTCTGACGTCAGGCCCAGTACTCTTGTGCATGCCTGGCCGGTCAGCCCTAAATGCCCATATGATGTGATTACCTGTGGATAATTCCATATGTGTATTGTCCATGATACGGTTTCCCTGATGGTATAATCGTGTATTTCCCTTGGCGGCTTTGCTCTACCCTGTCTCTGTTATAGCAGTTCCTCCCTGGTTAGGTAGGACCTACACCAGAGATCTTCCATATGTAGTACTGTCCCACGGGTCAGTCCATATGTGTACCTCCGCACGTTACCTCCCTTCGGGCAAGGTGTGACCTTCATAGCTTTCCCCTCCTTTGCGATTGGGTACACTTCCCCAGCGTTATGGTCATGACTGAAAAACGTTGGGAATTAAGTTCTGAAGCACTCTTCCCTGAGGTAGGAACAGCAGCTTCAACCGTCCCCAGAGTAAACCTGTCCCTTCCATCCCCCTCAGTATGGAGGACTGTTCCTCGGGCTTACATGGAGTGCTGGGTAGGTTACAACATTTGTGAGAGCAGTTGCCAAAAGGGCACATCAGTTGCTTGCCAGCATCTACATCTCCAACACTCGTAACACAGTTCAGTCGATATGGCGCTTTCCATAGGGACCCCATTACATCAGTATCGACGTAACGTCGAACCTGATTAACTGAATGAGAAGGGTAACTATTGTAAGCCCCTTTCCCTGAAGGAGGGGACAGAGACATTACGTCCCCCTGCCATAGCCCTGAAGTCTTTGTCTCGGCTCCTCAGCAAAACATGAATGAAGTGAGTTCTAACCGGCATGCATCTTGCGGTGATCAGTGGTGATTGGTTCTGCGCAGATTTTGCTCATCTCAAATGAACCTATTGTGTTTGTGGTCATCCAGTTTGAAATGTTGACTACAAACGTAGGTTTTTCACATTTCTGTTGTGGTGTTCTATCCATATTTTTTCTTTGCAGTCTTTAGCCACTGCCTACAATACATTGCATCCTTCGCTGGAAACCAAAACTAACTCACTCCATCTAAACACTTACTCTTTGTATTCTTGCACCCGTAAACAACAAAAGTTGTCATTAGAACTAAAAGTTTGCTAAGAAGTATTTCCAACTAAAGCAAGGCAATATTTGACTCTTGTCAGGCGTATCCATAGCAGACTGCTGGAAGTGGCCTTGGATATGGCAACATGCCCAGTGCATTATGGGTGTTCCTACCTATTCGGCAAAATGGAAGAGAACAGCCCTTTTTTCTTTTTTTTTTTTTTCTTTTTTTTTTGTCAGGTAGCACAGATTTCACTTTTTCTCAGCCTTTCTACTGCATAGGCAGCCACAATTTATTGAATGCCAATTTTGCCAGTGGCGATGTACCCCTTTGAAAACAAAAACAGCAAAATACAGCCAAAATATATAAAAAAAAGAAAACTTTCATTTTTTCGCTGAGACTGTGTGCATGTCTCCTTGATTAGTAAGGATTTGTTTATGCTATTGTGCAATGCATTTGTGTGTGTGTGTGTGTGTGTGTGTGTGTGTGTGTGTGTGTGTGTGTGTGTGTGTGTATACATGTGCAATGTGCATGTGGGTATACATTAACCTGTGCCTGGGGGCCACTCTACATAATGAGTGAGCAACAAGACCCAGCTGTTCACATCTGTCTCTCCAGCTCTCTATGAAGCACCTACCCCATGCCTCCTTCCGCTTATAAAGCACGTCTCACTGTGTGTCTGTTGCACACATGCATGTAGATCTGTGTGTTTTGAAGGCCACAGCCTTGACAGAGGCACATACAGTTGTAAGAACACTCTACCCAGGCTTTGATCTGTCTCTTGTTGTGACTGAGCTTTACTTCTTACTGTATACACATTCAGATTCAATGCACTTCTCAAATCTCCCAGATAAAGTGAAAATGTTTTATGTAAGACCTTGTAGAAATAAAGTTTTTTTTTTTTTTTTATGTTTATTTATTTATTTTTACGAAACATAGTAGTTTAGTTTATTAATTGAAGGAGTAGTTGTTGTAGAGGATTGTGAGGATTTGAACATCAAACTAAATGGATGGCCTTGATGGCCTTCTCTTGTAAAGAAAACTTGGCTTTACTGATCGAAAACAAAACAAAAACACCCCACCATCTCTCTCTCTTTTTTTAAGTTTTAGATGTTTAGATTTATTGCTTTGATTTTCTTGTAGTTTTACAGTAAAATATATATTTAATGTAAAAAAGACTAAAGTGGTTCTTCATTGCTGTTCTTTGGGATAACTGAGGTGCTCTATAGCACCGCTACTGCATACAGAACCTGTTAAGCCCCTGTATGGTTCTTCAGCGGTTCTTCAGTGGTTCTTTGGGGTGGTTACACTTTTAGAATACTAGCATATTTAAGAGGTTTCAGTTGTTTTTGTTGAATTGGCCATTACAATACCCATACAACAAAATACATATTTACAAAGTCATCTTTATGCTCTATTAAGTGATTGGTAACATCAGGGTTTTGTCACTGAGGCCACACCACCAATTGGTATAAATTCAAAGTCTAAGTAGTCTTGAAGCACATGTTGCTCTTTGAACATAGCTAAGGTGAAGAAGGAGCCAACAATTGAGCAACGGGTTCGAATAAAGGCCATTTTTGATGCTGGCTGGAGTTACCGCTGCATAGTCAAGGATAGGAGGTGCAGTCCAAGTACTGTAAAGTACACTTTAGACAGCCAAGATGCCACCAATTCACACCTGAACTGAAAGGGGAGAGGAAGAAAAAAGAAACTTTCAGACAGACAAGTGAAGCATCTCAAAATTCTCAGTCTTAAGGCAGGAACACACCAAGCCGACGGCGACAAACTAGTGGCAATGAAAGCAGACTGCGGGGTTGGCTCACGTCGGCAGCGTCTCGGTCCAAAGTTGGCCTGACACACCAAACCGACGCTCGACAACCGAAGCCAAGTATCACGTCCGTTCTGCGCCTGCGTAAGAAATGCCTTTCCGTACCAGCAGGTGGCAGTAGCTGAATAGCCAATCAGAATGATCAGATGGACCAAGCTTGGTTCGTTCCTGCCTTTAAAGACCGAAGAAAAACCTCACGAGAACTGAATAACGAGATCAACACCACAATGACTAATGGTGCAACAGTGTCTTCAGGAACTGTACGTCAGAAACTGGGAGAAGTAGGACTCAGGAACAGGTGACTTAGTGAAAATTGATGGCATCATGGATAAGAAATTATAGCAACATTGTGTTGAGGCATGGAGTACTGGGAGTCGTCTTATTGGGCCAGGATTTATTTTCCAAGAGGACAATGACCCTAAACATTCTTCATACTATTCCTGGAACTACCTGCGATAGAAGGAATCTGCTGGAACACTGAAAATGATGGACTGGCTCCCTCAAAGTCTGGACCTCAACCCCATCGAGAAAATTTGGGGATTGTTGGAAAATAAACTGGACAGATCTATTGTACATTCAAAGGAAAGCCTTTGGCTTGAATTGCAGATGGCTGATATTTGTTGTGCTCAGAGCGAACCATCTGCATGCTTCATAACATTGAAATGGAAATTATGTTTTGGAGGCAAAAAAAGGTCAATATTTTCAGTCAGGTTTCTAATAATTTTGGAAATATATGTGTAACACTCCAGTCTGCTGTGATGGCTTCTCGTCTCTTCATTTGCAACGAATCAATCAATAATGCATATAACAAAAGTTTGTCACATTACAGTGGTCAGCACATATATGACTTGTACATTTGTACAACAATGACTGGGTATAAACATGAACAACAACATTCCTCATCATCAGAATCCACCAAGTGACACTCAAATGTCTCATTCTTTTACAAGATTAAGATTCCTGAAATACACAGACAAGCATCAAAGCATTTATATTATATATATAATAAACATATATTAAATATCTCTCTCTATATGTATATATTTGACATCACTAGTATTTAACCTTTATCTAAATAATAACATGAAATTTATGTCAAAATAAATACATTTAGAAGATGAACAATATTCCCAGTTCATTCTGATGCATTATATTGAATATGAAATTCACTCGTCACATATATTGTCAAATGTAACGCAAATAACCATGAATTAAACAACCATGTATGCAAAATGAAGATATCTCATAACGTTAGAACAATAATATATATATATATTTCTATTATAAACATTATAATATAGGCGGGCTTTCGCGCTAATCGCGGAGCACATGCTAATCATGTGCTCAACCACACTGAACTCACGACAAGTTTTTGTAAATTACAAAATAACAGCTTAGAACACATACAACTTGCTCGTTTTACTTTAGACAGTGTTTATGCTAAAACTGAAAGTGTGTTTTGCAGTTTACTTCGCAGTTACCTGGAAAGAAGTAAAATGAAAGAAGATAGAGTCTGCTGTGATGGCTTCTCGTCTCTTCATTTGCAACGAATGAAGCACATCAAGGCGTGCACCAACTTATTGTGCGATGACGTCATGGCGCAGGTCAGGTGTGTATATATATATATATATATATATATATATATATATATATATATATATATATATATATATATATATATATATATATATATATAAAACCATGATAATGTATACATATGCAATCTTTAAAAATCCATTGTGTAGAAAAAAAGAATCCTAGAATGGGCTAAATTCTGCAGAGGAAGATGAGACTAGCCATGGCTATAGACCCTTGTCCTGTGTTTATAAGTATAGATTTTCCTAAAGAAGAAAAATCTTTTATCCATTGTCTAGAATCACTCAAAATTCTAAATGATTTTTCTTGGTGGTGTCACCAGAGAGTCAAACCATGTCTCGGATTTCCATTATGTGGCATATAATAATAATAAAAAAAGAGAGAAAAACTGTGGAGGGGAAAAAAAACAACGATTTTCAGCAGACAATCAAATATTCAGTTGTGGAAAATGAATTCTGTGTAAAATCTGTTGCTGTGTGTGGCGAGAGAACCAAGGAGGCCCCTAAGGAGTGTTCAGTATATAAAATAAAGTGAATAGACTATGCAGTATTTATTATGCATGAGCATAAATGTTACAAAACTGGTCGCTGTGGAGACTGCTGCGTTCACTTCAGTGTCGACAAGGGTACCAGGGTCCCTCAACATACAAACAGACCGAAAGAACAAGACTTGGACTAGAAAAGAAAAAATGGCAGTGTTGTTCTAGATGTAGTCCATTAGTAAGGCCGTGTCCTGTGGAAGCACCCTTCTGTAGCTCCATTAAAGCTCATTAAATGCTCGCCAATGGCTGAATATGATGAGGTGAAAGGACAAAGGTTGGCCGTGAGATGCAGTGCCACGTTGCAAGTGTTCCTCTGCTTTTTTACAGTCAGCAGTTTGCTCGTCATCTCATCTCATTTCTGTTCACTCATCCTCCCTCGTATCACTCCTCCAGTGCTGTCAGGTTGTTAAGAAACCGTCAGAACGAGGGGAATGTGTGTAGGGGAGCCCCACTGGCATTTCTTCACCAGAGTTGGTGAACGTCTTCAGAGAAGAACCTCCAGATGAGGCGAGACAAAGGCGAGCGGTGAAGCTCAACAGGTAAGCTGCGTTCTCTCACATGCAAGTGATTTATCATGCTCAAAGACACCTTCGCTCTTATTTTTTATACGTTTCCTTTTTTTCCCATCTCTCCTTTGGCTTTAAGAAGACAAGTAAGAGTGAGGAGATAGAGGCTTAAAAGAAGGCCGTTGTCTCACTCTCTCTCTCCCTTGTCAGTTTTAAGTTGACTTCTGTGTCAAGGGGATGCATGAGGGAGAGACAGAAGTATTTCTGTGTGGAAGCTGCTATACTAAGTTGAAACGGTATGACAAAGAGTCAAAACAAAGAGCATTTTAACAGTGCTGCTGCCTCAGGAAGCTAAAAGTGGTTGTAATCCATTAGTGGCCTTAAAATTCTTCCCTTTTACCAGCGTAATCATGGAATCTCTTGATGACTCCCTGTCTGAGTATTATTGTGTTCTTTGCAGTGTTCATATTTGTCACCAAGATTTCAAGATGCAATTTTCAGCAAATGTTGAAATTTAACAGATGTTTTCATAATTTCATAATTCCACAGTAAAGACATTAACAGCGAACTAGCAAGGGAGTCTTGAGAGAAGCCAAGTCATCCCGGTATATTTTTCTGTTGATATGAAAAATAGTGTAAATTTAGCAACATGGCGGGTGTATGATCTATATTATGATGTTATAATGAACTATATACCTTTCTCCACTGACTTGGTTGTTCAAAGCGTTTGTAAGGATACTGACTGTTAGAAGGCAGCTGTCTGACTCTGACATGGCAAACTTGAACATGGTTTGTGTAACATCAGCAACACATTATGAGCTGTTTGATAACATAGTCAAGCAGAAGGCTAATCATATTAATTACTGTCATGTCTCCGACATTGTAAAGAGCAATACCATTGTGCTGTGTTTACCTTAGTAAATTGACCAAGTGGATCTCTGAGCTGGCGTCGAGCAAGTGGAGGTGGGGCTAATTTACATATTCATTGATCCACGTATACTAAATGAAGCAGGGTGTAGAGTTACATTCAAACTGTTTTAAGGCATGAAGAAAAAACAGGAAAAAAATATATATGTTTAAATATGTAATTTTGGTGATTAAAGATGAATTTTAAGGGATAAAATTATTGACTATAAAGGGACTTTAAGATATTTTTGATGAAAATATAGACTGCAACGTTATTAATTACTTGCCCTCATGTGGAAATTGGTAATTGCGTTGCTTTGGGGGATCAGAAAGCTCTCGGATTTCATCAGAAATACCTTAATTTGTGTTCCGAAGATGAACGAAGGTCTTACGGGAGTGGAAGGACATGAGGGTGAGTAATTAATGACATAATTTAAATTTTTGGGTGAACTAACCCTTTAAGCAGCACAACTTCTTTCAGCAACTGATAATAATCATAAATGTATCTTGAGTAGCAAATCAACATATTAGAATGATTTCCGAGGGATCAAATGACACTGAAGACTGGAGTAATGGCTTGGTAATGGTAAAAGTTGGAGTAATGGTAAAAAAGTATCACAGGAATAAATTAAATTTTAAAATATATTTAAATAGAAAACCAATTATTTTTTGTAATTATATTTCACAATATTACTTATTAGTTTTTTGCTCTTATTGATCAAATTCATGCATCCTGAGTGAGTATAAGAAGACTTCTTTCAAAAATATTCTTCAAAAATTCTACTGACACCAAACTTTTGAATGGTAGTGTGTGTGTATACATCTATAGGTATAACTGAGCTCTACTTAGGTACTTAGGAGTACCTAAGTAGGAGATGCTGGTTATGATATATAAATTTGAAAAAACATCTGCATGTCCCAGTTGGAGAGCAGAGAGCCGATCTCATTTTCTGCACATTGGGAAATTTCATGCTGTTTTTGCATCAAATAGGTCCAGGCTTGGTTTGTTTGATGATGTAATAAGGGGAGAGAGAAAAGAAAAGGAAAAAAAAAAAAAAAAAAAACATTAAAATGTACCTGAAAGGGTCACTGTCTGTGATGCCTCTACGGCCCAGCCAGAAACCCTACCAGGTTTGTATCTATAGGGAATCGAATTTCATATCTTTTAACTTTCACTCTTGTGAAGACACAAGGAGACTGACAAGGACATATATGAGATGTAAACAAATTACAACACAAGCATCACTTGCCACTGAGCACAGTGACATCCATGACAGCGTGCAGGAATCGTATTGACATGCCAATTATTACACACACACACACACTGTACACATTGTGAATAAAAAAGGAATGCAATAATTTACAAATCTCATAAACTTATATTTTATTCACAATAGAATATAGATAACATATCAAATGTTGAAAGTGAGACATTTGGAAATATCATGTCAAATATTGGCTCATTTTGGATTTCCTGAGAGCTATACATTCCAAAAAAGTTAGGACAGGTAGCAATAAGAGGCTAAATGTAAAAGTTTCAAAGTTAAATGTACATATAAGGAACAGCTGGAGGACCAATTTGCAACTTATTAGGTCAATTGACAACATGATTGGGTATAAAAGAGCCTTTCAGAGTGGCAGTGTCTCTCAGAAGTCAAGATGGGCAGAGGATCACCAATTCCCCCAATGCTGCGGCCAAAAATAGTGGAGCAATATCAGAAAGGAGTTTCTCAGAGAAAAAATACAAAGAGTTTGAAGTTATCATCATATACAGTGCATAATATCATACAAAGATTCAGAGAATCTGGAACAATCTCTGTGCGTAAGGGTCAAGGCCGGAAAACCATACTGGATGCCTGTGATCTTCGGGCCCTTAGACGGCACTGCATCACATACAGGAATGCTACTGTACTGGAAATCACAACATGGGCTCAGGAATACTTCCAGAAATCATTGTCGGTGAACACAATCCACCGTGCCATTCACCGTTGCTGGCTAAAACTCTATAGGTCAAAAAGAAGCCATATCTAAACATGATCCAGAAGCGCAGGCATTTTCTCTGGGCCAAGGCTCATTTAAAATGGACTGTGGCAAAGTGGAAAACTGTTCTGTGGTCAGACGAATCAAAATTTGAAGTTCTTTTTGGAAAACTGGGACGCCATGTCATCTGGACTAAAGAGGACAAGGACAACCCAAGTTGTTATCAGCGCTCAGTTCAGAAGCCTGCATCTCTGATAGTATGGGGTTGCGTGCGTGTGGCATGGGCAGCTTACACATCTGGAAAGGCACCATCAGTGCTGAAAGGTATATCCAAGTTCTAGAACAACATATGCTCCATCCAGATGTCGTCTCTTTCAGGGAAGACCTTGCATTTTCCAACATGACAATGCCAGACCACATACTGCATCAATTACAACATCATGGCTGCGTAGAAGAAGGATCCGGGAATAAGCCACAACACAACGGAATTAAACCACAACACAACGGAATAAGCCACAACACAACGGAATCAAGCCACAACACAACGGAATCAAGCCACAACACAACGGAAATGCTCCCGACCACTTGGGGGCTCTCAGAGCTAGGTAATATTACTATTCCTTGCCACTGTTCTATAAAGTCGACAGTTTTACAAAGATATCAATACCATGATTAGTTTTAAGTATGTAAGCATTGTATATCGACATGATATATTAATTAAAAATCAACTACGTTCACAATAGCTTCATATTTATACTTGTGAATGATTTGACGCGATACCACGGCGCATGATAAAGGGAACATCCACCAATTCCACCAAGTGGTTAAAACGTATAATTTGTATTCATTAAAATTACTTTTAACATTTAAAAACAGACATGTTCAAATTCCAAAGGTTGTTAGTTCCTGTTGGTAAGACTGACAAGCTTTGGAATTTGAACATGTCTGTTTTTAAATGTTAAAAGTAATTTTAATGAATACAAATTATACGTTTTAACCACTTGGTGGGATTGGCAGACGTTCCCTTCATCATGCGCCGTGGTAGCGCGTCAAATCATTCACAAGTATAGGCCTAAATATGAAGCTATTTTGCACGTAGGTGATATTGAATTAATATTTCATGTCGATATGCAGTGGTTACATACTGTTTAAACTAATCGTGGTATTGATATTACTGCCGACTCTATAGAACAGTGGCAAGGAAAACTAACTTTACCGAGCTCTGAGAGCCCCCTAGTGGTCGGGAGCATTTCCGTTGTGTTGTGGCTTGATTCCGTTGTGTTGTGGCTTTATTCCGTTGTGTTGTGGCTCGATTTCGTTGTGTTGTGGCTTTATTCCGTTGTGTTGTGGCTCGATTCTGTTGTGTTGTGTCTCGATTTCGTTGTGTTGTGAACTTATGTTTGCTTTTTTAATTTCGTTGTGTTGTGCACTACTGGGCCACCGTATGAAATGGCCTGCAGTCCAGATCTTTCACCGATAGAAAACATTTGGTGCATCATAAAGAGGAAGATGCGACAAAGAAGACCTAAGACAGTTGAGCAACTAGAAGCCTGTATTAGACAAGAATGGGACAACATTCCTATTCCTAAACTTGAGCAGCTTGTCTCCTCAGTCCCCAGACGTTTGCAGACTGTTATAAAAAGAAGAGGGGATGCCACACAGTGGTAAACATGGCCTTGTCCCAACTTTTTTGAGATGTGTTGATGCCATGAAATTTAAAATCAACTTATTTTCCCTTAAAATGATACATTTTTTCAGTTTAAACATTTGATATGTCATCTATGTTGTATTTTGAATAAAATATTGAAATTTCAAACTTCCACATCATTGCATTCTGTTTTTATTCACAATTTGTACAGTGTCCCAATTTTTTTGGAATCAGGTTTGATGCTTTGGGCAATGTTCTGCTGGGAAACCTTGGGTCCTGCCATCCATGTGGATGTTACATTGACATGTACTACCTACCTAAGCATTGTTGCAGACCATGTACACCCTTTCATGAAAATGGTATTCCCTGGTGGCTATAGCCTCTTTCAGCAGAATAATTCACCCTGCACAAAGCAAAAATGGTTCAGGAATGGTTTGAAGAGCACAAGAACGAGTTTGAGATGTTGACTTGGCCTCCAAATTCCCCAGATCTCAATACAATTGAGCATCTGTGAGATGTGATGAACAAACACAATATTAGGAAGGTGGTCGTAATGTTGCGTGTGTGATCTGCCTGATCTGTGTGTGTGTGTGTATATATATATATTATAGACTGTTTCCGTTTCTATGCCAAACCTGTTCTAATTTGCCATTAATTTTAGTCCATTATATTTCTCCATTCTTTTCATAGTTCTTTTCACACCTGAAAATTATCTTGATTCATTTTAAATTAAACCCAAATTTTGTAACTTTCCTTGTCTGTTCAGGTAAATTTGACACCACTGCTGCTGTACCACAACTTGACAAGACGTGGAGACAACAACAACAACAACAAAAATAATTAATTAATTATTTTACTTTTCCTGTGCCATGTTTATGTTTCCCTGCAGTTAAGGCACTTGTTTTTCTTTGGAGACGGAGAAGGGAGGTTAGACAGGCCTGAAGAACATCTCATTAAAGACTTGGACAGCAACCGCTGAGTCATTCAGAAGAGCTCTAGACTCCAGTTATAACTCTGAACCTTTATCACATCTCCCTGACTGAGCTCCGACACCTTCCTCAGACGCACAAAAATAAGGTTTGTGTCAAAAAGAAAAGAAGAGAGAAGTTAATTTTCCAAACGAGCAGTGAAGTTGGAACACAAAACTGTGAGTTTCTCTTTTGATTAGTCCACGACACACTTGGGGAACATTAGAATAAGATGTTAGCAAAAAATCAGAGCACATCCATGTCCATTATGACTCTTTTTATAGGGGCATGAGCCCAAGTAAAGTAATAATAATCATACTCACAGTTTTCTGTTAATAGTGAACGAGTAGCTATTTGAAATTATGAATAATGGAATAAATCTTGTTTCTTGTCCTATGAATTTGATATCTGGGATTTCATTAGCTAGCAAATACTCTAGTTAAAGTTGATGTTTAGCTTAAGAGGTCAAAGGTTACTCAATACACTGTGAAGGAATGTAGTGGGAAAGGTGTGATTTTACTAACCTGTAGCCAATAGTAACTTTTGGGTCATTTCACAGACATGTCCATCATATAGACTTACATATATGTTCTTATACATGTTTTGTCTTCATTCATTCTCTCTATAAAATAAAAAAGTGTAAGGGTTTCTCTCTATAATAAAAGTATTAATTTCTTTTTTTTTAAAAAAAAGAAAAAAAAAAGAAAAAAAATAGTGTATTTTAACAGTGCACCATTTGTATAAAAGTATTTAAAAATGTGAATTAAAGTAATGAAATATTCCATTAAGCTTTTATAATATCATAATCATTCTTTCAAGAAGTAAAATCTTCAAGAACAAGTTAAAGTCTGCTTTTTTTCACAATTTTTTGTTTGTTGGAAGGAGATGCTTTGAAATATCAAGCTGTTTTCATGATTTTGTATAGTATTTGTATATTCATAAACATTTCTGCATTGATGCACCTTGTAGATCTACAACCTTGAGCATTGCATTAAACTACAAAAGTAACAGTTACTTCTGAAGGCATAAATATATTCCAACATAAACTGAAATAGCTTGAGATGACACAATGCAATCCTACAAAAAAAAAAAAAAAAAAAAAAAATACTTACCCATTCATAGTACTCAAGAATATGCAAAAAATGCTTTCCCAAAGTCTCAAAGTATTGAACATAAAGTGCCCCATACAAAATAAGAGTAGTCTTTTTACAGGGTCGCTGCACGGGAGCTTGTGCCCCAGTACTGATGAAAGGCTAAAAACGTCCCTATAGGTGCATGTGACGAAAGAAGACAGAGAAAATGAAGGGATATGATTAAAGAACGTCTAAATACAGCGTGTGTACACTCCGACTGAAAGCCCTCCATCCATTCATGGTTGCGAGGAGGGAGATTGCAGTCGGCACATTCACATTTTGGCGTCTGGGACTGTTTGCGGGCACAGAGGATAATTGAGTGTGAGTTAATTCCTATCAAAGCCCATTGGACTGCAACTAATGGACCGAAGGAGATGCCTCAAGGAGCCAGCGCTTTCAATTTCTTTTGTTTATTTAGATGGGGAAATGTTTAGTTTTTAATTAAGTAAATCACTATTATTTGTTCCAGTGTGGTTGGTAATTTAAAGAGATTGCAACCTGACTTGAAATGCAAGCGCTATTGGCTTTGAGAGAGAGATAGGGAGTACTGGAGGAGGCTAAAGCGTGGCGTAATGGCCGTGAACCCGAGAGAGCTCTTTCCGTGCAGTATAGAAACACTCCCTGGGCTTTACTTTGAAGTGTTCCTAAGGTTCTCTCTGAAAACTTGAACTTATTCAAAGGGGGTGCTTCAATGGACTGTGAAGGTAAAAAAAAAAAAGAGAAAAAAAAAATCAAGAGGAGCCATTGTAATTTCCTAGACCTTCTTAAGTGTGGTAACTGTGTGTATGTGTGTGTGTGTTTACATATGTACCTTTCTGTCTTATTTTTTACAGATTTGTTTTGTTGGTGTGTGATCGGAGGTGATGGATTTCTTATTTTCACTCGTACTCTCAAGTGCCTGGGTTTTTCTTCTTGTGGATTTCAAAGGTACAGTGTGAACCAGAAAGGCCAAATACAGCTATTTTGTGTTCATTATATGGATGCATTTACATGATCATACAAAGGTATTTATTCTAAACTGTATAATGAAACCCACAAGTCATTATACAAATCACCATGTGTATTGGTATCTTCGGATGAGACGTTAAACCGAAGTACTGACTCTCTGTGGTCGTTAAAAATCTCAGGATGTCCTTCGAAAAGAGTAGGGGTGTGACCCTGGCATCCTGGCCAAATTTGCCCATTGGCCTCTGTCAGTCATGGCTTCCTAATCATCCCCACACAGGAAAATCCCCAGAGTTAAATAAACTCTGGTCAGAGTACATATGGCCCCTCTCTAAATAGTGTTAAAATAACACAGAAGCAGAGTTAAAGTTAATGAGATAATTAAGCGATTAATTAAGTGATGATTGAGTATTAGTGATGAACACCTGCTGTTAACAAGCAGAATCACTGAAAAAAAGAGAAACGCAATAACTAAAACTAAATTCAGCCACAGCCTTAGATGAAATTAACTGAAGATAAAAGACGTTAAATCTCTCAAGATCTGATTGAACAACTCCACAAACAGCATTACCAGCTTCAATTATTACTAACCAGATTGACTTTATTTTCACACATCTACAGCAGTCCTTATTGAGGATTAACAGATGTTTAGATTTATTGTTTTTTTTTTTTTTTTTTTGTCAAAAAAGAAAAAAATTATACCACCATCATGGAGATCAGTGTTTCCTTAAGTTGGACTCTTGACCCTTGACTTTGTAAGTTAGATTTTTCTCTGCAACAATGCATATGTTGTTGTAAAGCAGTGAGGTCAGTGCTTTACAGTGAGCAGATATTAGCTGTTTTATATGATGAAATAGCCGTTGTGAGATGGCCTGATTGCATCCAAAGCAACTAATTGTATGTTTTGTCATTTATACATTTTGCATTACCATCCCTGTGAAACTACAGCATGAGAAGAAAGTCTTGCAGCAAACAGATATCTTGAATAATTTTAAAATTAAACATTTCTACTATATCGTTTAGACACACAGACATCAAGAATCAGCATATGAATCTCATCAATGGTGATAAAAAAATTTTCACGCTGCAATGCATGCTGGGTATCACCATAGGACAAAACTCCCATCATGCACTGCAGTATGAATAATTATTGTCACCGCTGTTGAGGACTGTATGCTGCTGTATGTTTTCATGTCTAAACCTGATCGGTATTAGTTGTTCATTTTCAGCATTGAAGCATTATGGTGGCATTTTTTTGCAATTTCGTAATAGCCAAATCTCTGTCAAGAAATGAAAGAGACCTCTTTGTGATGTTCATTTAAAGGTGCCCTAGAACGTTTTTTCACAAGATGTAATATAAGTCTAAGGTGTCCCCTGAATGTGTCTGTGAAGTTTCAGCTCAAAATACCCCATATATATTTTTTAATAAATTTTTTTAACTGCCTATTTTGGGGCATCATTAAATATGCGCCGATTCAGGCTGCTGCGCCTTTAAATCCTCGCGCTCCCTGCCCCCGAGCTCTCGACTATTTAACAGTGCATAAACAAAGTTCACACAGCTAATATAACCCTCAAAATGGATCTTTACAAAGTGTTCATCATGCATACTGCATGCATGCATCAAATCATGTGAGTATAGTATTTATTTGAATGTTTACATTTGATTCTGAATTAGTTTGAGGCTGTGCTTCGTGGCTAAAGCTAACATTACACACTGTTGGAGAGATTTATAAAGAATGAAGTTGTGTTTATGCATTATACAGACTGCAAGTGTTTAAAAATGAAAATAGCGACAGCTCTTGTCTCTGTGAATACAGTAAGAAACGATGGTAACTTTAACCACCTTTAACAGTACATTAGCAACATACTAACACAACATTTAGAAAGACAATTTACAAATATCACTAAAAATATCATGTTATCATGGATCATGTCAGTTATTATTGCTCCATCTGCCATTTTTCGCTATTGTCCTTGCTTGCTTACCTAGTCTGATGATTCAGCTGTGCACATCCGGATGTTACTGCCTGCCCTTGTCTAATGCCTTGAACATGGGCTGGTATATGCAAATATTGGCGGCGTACATATTAATGATCCCGACTGTTAGGTAACAGTCGGTGTTATGTTGAGATTCGCCTGTTCTTCTGAGGTCTTTTAAACAAATGAGATTTACATAAGAAGGAGGAAACAATGTTTTTTGAGACTCACTGTATGTCATTTCCATGTACTGAACTCTTGTTATTCAACTATGCCAAGGTAAATTCAATTTTCAATTCTAGGGAACCTTTAAAATAGCTTTCAAGCAGAAAATTCAAGCTGATCTGCTCCTTCAGTCTTTTGAATCAGCCAGTGTTTGCCGTGAAACACTATTGCAGTTGCTCAAACACACATTATTTTAAAGACATTGAAACTAATATTTTATTTTAAAGACATTCAAACTAAAACAAACCATGGCCACCATGATGGTGGCATAATTTTTTGACCAATAAAACATCAACATTTAAACCTCTGTTAATTCACAGTAAGAACTTCTGTAGACGTGTGACAGAAAAAAAGTCAATCTGATTAGTAATAAGTGAATCAGATCTTTTAATCAGATCTTGAGAGATTTCATGTCTTTTATATTCTGCTGATTTCATCTAAGGTTGTGGCTGAAGTCAGCTGTAGTTATTGTGTTTTTCTTTTCTTATGTGATTCTGCTTGTTAACAGCAGGTGTTCATCATTAATGTTCAATCATCACTTAATTAATTGCTTAATTATCTCATTAACTTTAACTCTGCTTCAGTGTTACACTCAGTGTTACACTCAGTGTAACACTATTTAAAGAGGGACCATATGTACTCTGAGCAGTGTTGATTTTAACTATTTTGCTGTGCATATACTGATTGGCTTCATCACTCTCTCCTCTCCACCAATAAGCTGGTGTGTGGTGGCCGTTCTGCCACAGTATGGCTTCTGTCACATCATCCTGGGGTGTGTTTCCCAAAACAAACTATGGTTGCAAGTTCCGTTGTTACCAATAGAGTTCAATGGGACTTACGACCATAGTTGGCTAACAATGCTTTCGGGAAACGCACCCCAGGTGGATGCTGCACATTGGTGGTGGTTGAGGAGATTCCCCCTTCCATATGTAAAGCGCTTTGAGTACCCAGAAACGCGCTATATAAATGTAACAAATTATTTTTATCATTATTATTATTATTGTTATTATTATTAATATTATTATTATTACCATGTCCATAGCTTTGTCATTAACAACATGTACCGTTACAGTCATCCGCCAAAGTTACCATATGAACAGAATAAATATAATCAAAGCATAAGTGTATATGTGCAAGGGTACAAAAAAAAAAAAAAAATAAAAAAAATTAAATGGGGTATTATAATTTTTTACTTATCAGGAAGTGTTGCTGAGGTTTCACTTTTCACCAATTATTTAAAAAAAAAAAAAAAAAATCTTACAATTTTTCTCAATCGATTTGCCACATTTCTCCAAACTCAGGTCACTGTTCTCAAAACAGTTAACACAGTGATCTGAACACTTTGTAATTGTCCTAAACAGGTTTATTTCTCAGTTATTCTCATAGTCACACCTGGAAATTATCTTGATTAATTTTAAATTAAAGCCATTTTTTGTTACCTTTCCTTGTCTGTTCAGGTAAATTTGACACCACTGTTGCTGTACCACTACTTGACAAGACGTGGAGAAAAAAAAAAAAGGAAAAAAAAAAAAGAGAGAGAATTTTTCCTTCATTTCATGCAAATTATAAATCACATGCATCATTTTCTCAAAAACACTGCATAAAATTCTCAAATGTTTTCACAGTAGTTCATACAGCCAACCAAAACGTTAATATATCAGACAAAAACAATTGTAGCTCTTTTTATTGGTTTTACAAACAATCACAACCAATTGCGCACCATTTTTCCAATGGTAAATTTGGTGAAATGTTCTCAATTTGCACCAAATAAATATCTGCTGAGTTAGTAATACACAAAACAGGAAATGCAAAAATCCTAATTGTTTACACAGCTATTTCAATTACAAATTCTATAAAAAGGGAAAGAAAAATTACAACAACAAAAAAAAAGAAGAAGAATGGGAAAAGGAAGAGGTGTAAGAGTGAGAGGTTTCTGGAGAGGCTAGAGGAACAGTGGAAGAGGTAGAAAGAGATGAGGGGAAAGGAATAGATGGTTTAGGAAGAGTAGATGGAGCAAGAATAAGGCTGAGGATATAGGAAGAGGAGAAGATGGAGGAGTAGAGGTAGAAGAGATGGTACAGTGGAGGGCAATGGTATTAAAGAGCAAGAGAATAAAATATGAGAAGACATGGACAGATGAGGGAAAGGGGAAAGAAAGGTGTAAGAGGAGGGAGGAGAGGTAGAAGGATAGAGCCAACCTAATTGGCCATGTCATAAATGATTGTCTTTCCTTGAGAGAAGCTGGACAAAGATTTAAGCACAATAAAAACATTGAACAACAGTCAATGTTCCTGAACAACAAGTGATGCAATCCACTGGTATCCACTGTCTTGGGGCCGCACAGCACAGAAAGGCTTCTAAATTTTTTAAACTTCTTCAATGAAATCCACTTTCCACAGGATGATCAGGAGCAAATTGAGAAAAATTGTGTAGTTGTGTGGGACAATATCAATGTCCAATTTCACCATTCAGTACGGGTGCAGAAGTGGTTTGAGCATCGCCCACATTTCAGGATGGTGTTCCTTCCAGCATATTCTTCTCTTGGAGATGACAAGTATATGATTGCAACCCCTACAACCAAGTAAGCCTTCAAATTATGGAAGAGGCCTGTGGAGAAGTTGAGGCACAAGGATGGATCCAGCATTCACGGCTCTCGAAAATATATGCTGTGATGTTGATGATGTCTTTTAAACCCTCTTTTGTGCAGAACTACTTACTTCCGCCATGGATTCAAATCTCAAGTTGACAGTTTGACCAAGGCTCCATTACTAATTCTAAAACGTCAGTTTAGAACTAGTAACAAAGGAATGTTGAGTACCTCCATTGAAACTTTATTTTCCACGTTGTGGAACAGTACATCACCATATAACACATAACACATGCAATTCATAGTAAATAACAAACAAACAAAAAATAATAATAATAATTGCTTGAGTGAGCATTACCTGTGTCTGATATAACATTCATTCTTCAGGTCGATGTTCATAATATTATATCCATATTATGAAAAATTGTTTGAATGTCCGCTGAGGAAAGTAATATTTGTATTTGTTCTTTTTACAGTTAATTTTCCATAACAGCGTTAAACAATGTCCTTTGTTTACAAAAGTCCCTTTCAATTTAAAGTCTCTTGCCACTGATTAATTCACTCGTAAAGTTTTTCGCCTTCTAAAGGCATATTAATGTAATTTTCACTCAATCCATATTACGCACTAATGGTCCCTTTCCCAATACCAAACAACATATTATTTCTATAAAATATTTATTGAACAACAATATTTAAATTGACAACAATAGTCATTATAAATGACAATAGGAAATAAACACAATTGTACAATTCAGTCAAACGTAAAAAAAGCTGTGCTCTGCAGGAGGCAAGTTAAATATGGTTACACTTACAGAACTTAATTTCCCATGATCCCTTTGTCCTGGACTCATTATCTATGTTCATTGCACAGCTGTTTTGATTTATGTAATTTATGTTTCTGCCTATTTAGTCATGGTTTGTTTCAGTCTGTTTGATCAAGGTTTTGTTGTTGTTAGATGCATTTCTGACCACTCTGTTTTGTTTCTGGTTTCTTGTTCTTGTGGACTGTTTTCATGGATTTTGACTTTTGCCTGGCATTGTACATCTCTTTGGATATCCCTAAATAAAAGTTGCAATTGGATCTTACCTTCAAGTCTTAGTAGCCTGGATGCCAGTCGAACTTAGCCCCGCCCACAACATTTTGAGATCAGGGAGTTCGGTCTGGACTCGATCCGTAGAGTAACAGAAACTGTTCGGACCAATCACATTTGTCAGGACGATGATTGACAGATTATCACCAGAAACGTAATCAGCCACGTCATCAAAGAGCGCTTGGGTTGAATTAGTTTACAACAATGATGGCTGTTGTTAAAGAACTGAGATGTGTAGATTCCGCCATCGCGTCCGTTATAGAAGATATCGACAGCGCATTAATTGGCAAGTACTCAGTGTATACTTAAATTCTTTTTACAAAACCGGCAAAGATTGTTTACGCTCATCTTCTACTAGTTCCAGCATGTGTGCAGTTGAGTTCTATTGACAACTATGCGTCGCTCAACATACATCACTTACTCTGTAGCTCTGATTGGTTGAAGGTCTATCCAATTGAGGTCTTTCCTGGATCGGTTGAAATACGCCCCCATAATCAAAGCCCAATGGAGCAGTATCAGACTCATATTCGAACTAGAATTGAGTATGACCACGTCAGGCTAAGTCTTAGAGCACCGTGACAAAAACCTCGATCATTTTAGGTCCAGCAGCAGGGGAATCCGGCCATCTGCGAGTACCCGGGAAGGTCAAACCTGTCCTCGAGATCTGACCACCTTTTGTCAGAGAGGTATGGAGGTGTGGGCTTTCACACAAACATTTTGGTTAAGGGCGGAGAGATTTAATCATCCTGATGCGTTCCTCAAAGACCTCTTCAATCATTGTTTGGATGACCCTCTGCCGCAGTGGGTAAGGACTTTAAATTTCTGGAATTTTTCCAATTACCTCCGCAAGAATAGGAGGGTTCGGATACCTCCAGCACCCTCTCCAGCCTGTGAGTTTGCTCCAGAGCCCGCTCCAGCCCATGATTCTGCTCCAGAGCCCGCTGCAACCCGTGATTCCGCTCCAGAGCCCGCTCCAGCCTATAAGTCCGCTCTAGAGTTCACTCTAACCAAATGTGCTTCTGTCCAAGACTCTACTTCAGAGCACACTCTAGCCAATGAGTCCGCTCCAGCCTGTGAGTCCGCTCCAGAGCCCTCTCCAGCCCATGAGTCCACTCCAGAACCCTCAGTCGAAATGGCTGCCACACCTGAGCCCTCAGTCGAGATGGCTGCCATGCCTGAACCCTCAGCCGAGATGGCTGCCACGCCTGAATCGTCAGAGATTGTAGTACTGGCCATTATGGCCACAGCCATTTGGTGTGTGTGGGCTGCGCACACAACGGCTCCAGCCCATGAGCCCGTTCCAGAGTCTGTTCTAGTCCCTGAGTTCCCTATTTGTCTTGATACGACCAAGGAGGTCGTCCCTGAGGTCCCTGTCTGCCTTGATAAGACCAAGGAGGTCGTCCCTGAGTTCCCTGTCTGCCCTGATACAACCACAGAGATCATCCCTGAGTTCCCTATCTGCCTTGCTATGACCAAGGAGGTCAACCTTAAGTTCTCTGTCTGCCCTAATACAACTACAGAGATTGTCCCTGAGTCCCCTGCCAGCCCTGATATGACCACGAGGGTGGTTCCTGAGTTTCCTGTCTGCCTCGACACAACCGTAGAGATCGTTCCTGAACTGTTTGCCTGCCTCAATATGACCACTGGAGGTCACTCTGGGCAATGCCTTGGGGGGCGTTCCTGAGCTCCCTGCCTGTCCTGTTACAGCCCTGGTGGCCACCCCTAACTTCTCTGTGCCTTATGTTTCAGTTTTGCCTAGTCAGCTGTGTTAGCCTCTAGAGTCATCTGCGCCACCGTGGGGGTGTCCAAGACCGTCTGCACAGCTCTGGTGGTCATCTGCTCCACCGTGGGGATCTTCAAGCCCATCTGCACTGCTGTGATGGTCATCTGCTTCGCCATGGGGGTCTTCAAGACAGTCTACATTGCTGTGGTGGTCATCTGCTCCGCCGTGGGGATCTTCAGGCCCGTCTGCGCTGCTGTGGTGGCAGTCTGTCACACACTGGCCACCTGATTGGTCTATTCCATCCTGGCCGCCTGCAAAGCCTTCGTCCCTAGTTCCTCTCCCCCTCCTAACATCCAACAGCTGTATGGCCAGATGATATGAAAACTGTTTCTCGGCTGGATAAAGAAAATCAGCTTCTTGCTATGAAAGTTTTGATGGATGAGGATTGCAATCAAAGTAAAGACGACTGCGGTGACATATAGGAGCCGTACATTAAGCACGCATGAGTCCGTTATATTGATGTGCAAACAAATCATGAGCACTCTCGACGCACTGATCGCACATTGTCTTTATGTACAGACACATTTCAGTACATTCACGTTGTTTTCACACACATTCAGGATAATGTTTGTATTTGTCCTGTGTATGTTGTTGTGTACTTCGTATAAATGCAGGTCAAGGCGGTTGGTTTAGGTTTTTTTGGCATCTCCATGTGGTCCTGTTCAGTATCGCAACTTGACTAAAATGTAAAAACAAGCTCTTTGCTGTTGCACATACTATACACTGTGAATTCTGAAACTTTTTTTTCTGTATTTTTTTTTTTTTTATGGGTGCTTTGGTGTACATAAATGTATGAATTAAAAAAAAAAAAATTGGTTATTTGGTGTCCATTTTTGGAAAGACATCTAAATTTACCTTGAAAAAAGCTGAAAAATACAGTTTTGTGAGAATCACACTTCAATCTGATGGTTTACTTTGCTGGATATAGGCAATGATGGCAAAATGGACGCGTTAAACAAGACAAATGAAATATATATATATTGTGTCATACAAGAGGTGGAATGCTTATACTGTATAAAATGTCCTCAAAAAGTTCCTGCATGTCACTCTAAATGTGTATCTAGCCAATTTGGCCATGAGCAAATGTTCAAATCTTCTACTTTCAAAGCTATATGCGGTAAATGCTCCCTCACCGGTTCTGCACTGCTTGACAAAACTGCATCTGAATAAAATGAATGGCCAAGGCAATTTACTGTAATGATTGCTTGTTCCATTTTCCCCTTCTGCCTCCATATACACAATTTGTGAGTCTAACACCACGTGACACAGCGTGGAGCACCGACTTGCCTTCATCCTCCTCTGTCTGAGAAGCATTTGACACAGAATACCAGGCCTTCCTCCCTCTTCTATTCACCATCTTGCTGTGAGCTTTTAGCTCATATAATAACTTTGCTGCCTGCATATTATCAGGCTCCAACAATCAAGTTTAGTGGAGTTAAAATTGGTTATTGAATGGCAAGGCTCAGTTTGGACTGGATGGTAGCATATGTTGTTGCATGGCACCAAGGAAATAATCTGCTGTCTGTGCAACTTTCTTGTTGCCTTTATAGAGGAGCCATTGTGGTAGTCTGTATGTCTGCATTTTTGTAGAATGGTGCCTGTGTGTTTAGCTGCTTCTTGTGTATTATAAGACAGGTATTAATAACATCATTAATAGCAATTTCATGAGGAATAAAGGCTTCAATTAAATTTAATTTAATGTATTGTCATTGAGCCAAAGTCCGAAGATAAAGACAATGAAATACAGTTAATATCCAACAAGGATGCAGAATAAAATAGCAATTGTTCCATGTAGTGCAAAAAAAAATAAAAATAAATAAAAATAAATAAAAATAAAAAATACAGTTAGATGAATGCACTATATAACAGTTATATGAACACTGGAAGGTGTTCAACTGATGCTAAAAGCAGAAAGTAAGTGCTACTAAAATAAAATGTGAAATGGTAATAGTACCATGTAGTAGAAAAAAAATGTCATTATTTTTTTTTAGTGAACTAAAGGAATAAGTAATAGATTAATACCAAAGATTGCCCATTTCATGTACCCAAAATTAATTATATCTCATGTTTAACCAATATAAGAGTCAGCGTCAAATCCCTGAAGCACTGGCTGAGATGAAGATGTTCTCGGTGGGTACACAAGCACTGAACGGCCGCTGGCGGCCTGGAGCTCACATCTCGTCTAAAATAAAATGTCTAAACAAATTGTAAAATAAGCACTATAATTAAATATGAGTCACATATTTCAGGTCTAAACAACTGTATTCTCGCCTTAAAAAGCTCATGAAATAGTGAAACAAAGTGCTGTACAATTTAAAAAATACAAATAAAATAGAATACAGTAAAATACAATAATAGCATGAATAAATAAATAAATAAAATATCAGATTAGATTATATGTGAATAGAATTTCAATCATTATAAAGATATTTTTGGTTTCTATTTCAGTGGGCTGTGTAGTCCTGCCCACTGTGAATCTCATTGTATATATTGTGATTATGTCGTGTCGCACAACTGTTACACGTGTAGTATGTGTAGACGACAAATTGCTTGACGCTGAAAATATTAAAAACCACAGAGGTACTGTTTATAAAAAACTGTCAGTGTTTGTGTTTGCTTTGTAAATATAATTAAAAATCCAATTATTTGCTTGTAATTGCAACCTTTTTATACTTTATGTAATGTGCAACAAGCTTTATAGGGAAGGAGATTGCATGAGATTGCAGTATGTGAAATATGAGACACTGCTTGTGCTTTAATTATGTTTGAATATAATGTCTGGCAATAGATGCAAGTCTCCAAGTCTTTATTTCTGTGACCAGTCAAGGCAAAATGCATTCTAATTGTTGTGTTGAACCACCTGTGTTTTTGTCTGTATGTATGACTCACTGTCAATCTAAAGTGGTCATTCATTGTTGAATCAGATGGAGATATAAGCAAAAATTTGTTTTTTCTTTGATCCATACTTTAAAATTCCATTCTGTAACATCTCCTCTGAGTCCTTGAATGGAAGGCACATGGGGTGTGATTAAAATCTCAAAGTGGTGTTTATTTTGACTTCAAAAAGAGCAGAATAATGCATTGTTGTACATCGCATTAGCGTTGATACTTTCTGTTCCGGAGCTGTAGTTTAGCTTCGCCCGCTATATAGACTAAAAGTCAGATTCTATGCTGCAGCCTAATCCCATGTCATTATCTTGTTCAAATAAGACGTCAGCGCGCTGCATCAGGAGTCGGAATCAGACCGGGTGCGTGTTTGACATGTCTTTCCTGTCCTATCGCTGCTTCTCAGGCAGCTGAAGGGAAGGGAGCGCATGAGTACGACTGGCTGCGGCATTTAAATGTGCCATACTGATTATCTTGCCACTGTGTTTACGTATTCATTTATGTAAACATTATGCTAATGTGTTTTTCGGCTTGTCGCTTGTGTCCAATTGTGCCCTTCAAGTTTGACGTGAGGTGACTGATGCAGCCTTGATGTGAAGTTGCAGCTTCTGTCATTCGGGCTTCTGAGAGCAGTCGAGTGCACTAGATATTTGTCATTGGCTCAAAAGAGGTGTCGGGATTTGAAAAGTCTCGCCCGTGCTCTCGGGAGTGGCCTTTTAGGAAAATGCATCCTAACTGACCCTTTTGTGTGCGCTACATTTGCTTTTACACACTAAAGAGTGTCCAAGAAATCATAGTCTCTAAGAGGTCTTTGAAGGCTGACTAAAGCCACGATCAGATCAGAGGAGGCTGATAAAAGTCTGACGCCACCTTCATAACCTAGGGCCCACGAAACATGAATGCCCAAAAATGAAGGTCTCTTTTGCCATACAGCTATTCATAGTTAGTTGTCAAGTTCCAAAGAGAGCAACAAAAACAATGTATATTCTAGTTCACCCAAAAATTAAAGTTCTGTAATTAATTATTCACCCTCATGTCGTTCCAAACCTGTAAGACTTTCGTTTAGACTTTCGTCCAAATTTTCTGAAGAGACTCCATTGCTTTATGTGATGAACAGATTTAATTTAGGCTTTTATTCACATAAACGTTGATCAGAGAACATAAACACAAGCTCAACCGAACCTGCTTTATGCGTAAGAACAAACCTCTTGCGTAAGCTCAAATGTGCTGCGTATCAAATGAGAATGAACCTCATTGGTTCTTGCTGAAGCTGAAACGTCCTGCGTAACATGAGAATGAACCTCATTGGTTCTTGCGGAAGTTCAAATGTGCTGCTTAACACATGAGAATGAACCTCACTGGTTCTTGCAGAAGCTCAAATGTGCTGCTTAACATGAGAATGAACCTCATTGGTTCTTGCTGAAGCTCAAATGTGCTGCGTAACGTGAATGAACCTCATTGGTTCTTGCTGAATCTCAAATGTGCTGCGTAACGTGAATGAACCTCATTGGTTCTTACGGAAGTTCAAATGTGCTGCGTAACACACAAGAATGAACCTCATTGGTTTTGCGGAAGCTCAAATGTGCTGTGTAACACATGAGAATGAACCTCATTGGTTCTTGCGGAAGCTCAAATGTGCTGCGTAATGTGAATGAAACTCATTGGTTCTTACGGAAGTTCAAATGTGCTGTGTAACATAAGAATGAACCTCATTGGTTTTGCGGAAGCTCAAATGTGCTGTGTAACACATGAGAATGAACCTCATTGGTTCTTGCGGAAGCTCAAATGTGCTGTGTAACACATGAGAATGAACCTCATTGGTTCTTGCTGAAGTTCAAATGTGCTGCGTAATGTGAATGAACCTCATTGGTTCTTACGGAAGTTCAAATGTGCTGTGTAACATAAGAATGAACCTCATTGGTTCTTACGGAAGTTCAAATGTGCTGCGTAACGTGAATGAACCTCATTGGTTCTTACGGAAGTTCAAATGTGCTGCGTAACACACAAGAATGAACCTCATTGGTTCTTGCGGAAGTTCAAATGTGCTGTGTAACATAAGAATGAACCTCATTGGTTCTTGCGGAAGTGCAAATGTGCTGTGTAACAAGAATGAACCTCATTGGTTCTTGCTGAAGTTCAAATGTGCTGCGTAACACGCAAGAATGAACCTCACTGGTTCTTGCTGAAGCTCAAATGTGCTGTGTACCATAAGAATGAACCTCATTGGTTCTTGCGGAAGTGCAAATGTGCTGTGTAACATGAGAATTAACATCACTGGTTCTTGCGGAAGTACAAATGTGCTGTGTAACATGAGAATGAACCTCACTGGTTCTTGCGGAAGTGCAAGTGTGCTGTGTAACATAAGAATGAACCTCATTGGTTCTTGCTGAAGTTCAAATGTGCTGCGTAACACACAAGAATGAACCTCACTGGTTCTTGCTGAAGCTCAAATGTGCTGTGTAACATAAGAATGAACCTCATTGGTTCTTGCGGAAGTGCAAATGTGCTGTGTAACATGAGAATGAACCTCACTGGTTCTTGCGGAAGTGCAAATGTGCGGTGTAACATGAGAATGAACCTCATTGGTTCTTGCTGAAGCTCAAATGTGCTGTGTAACATGAGAATGAACCTTATTGGTTCTTGCTGAAGCTCAAATGTGCTGCGTAACATGAATGAACCTCATTGGTTCTTACGGAAGTTCAAATGTGCTGCGTAACACACAAGAATGAACCTCATTGGTTCTTGCGGATGTTCAAATGTGCTGCTTAACACATAAGAATGAACCTCACTGGTTCTTGCTGAAGCTCAAATGTGATGTGTAACACATGAGAATGAACCTCATTGGTTCTTGCGGAAGTTCAAATGTGCTGCGTAACACATAAGAATGAACCTCATTGTTTCTTGCTGAAGCTCAAATGTGATGCGTAACACATGAGAATGAACCTCATTGGTTCTTGCGGAAGTTCAAATTTGCTGCTAACACATGAGAATGAACCTCACTGGTTCTTGCGGAAGCTCAAACGTGCTGTGTAACACGAGAATGAACCTCACTGGTTCTTGCTGAATCTCAAATGTGATGCGCAACACACAAGAATGAACCTCACTGGTTCTTGCGGAAGTTCAAATGTGCTGCTAACTCATGAGAATGAACCTCACTGGTTCTTGCGGAAGCTCAAACGTGCTGTGTAACACGAGAATGAACCTCACTGGTTCTTGCGGAAGCTCAAACGTGCTGTGTAACACGAGAATGAACCTCACTGGTTCTTGTTGAAGCTCAAATGTGCTGCGTAACATAAGAATGAACCTCATTGGTTCTTGCGGAAGTGCAAATGTGATGCGTAACACATGAGAATGAACCTCATTGGTTCTTGCGGAAGTTCAAATGTGCTGCGTAACACATAAGAATGAACCTCATTGTTTCTTGCTGAAGCTCAAATGTGATGCGTAACACATGAGAATGAACCTCATTGGTTCTTGCGGAAGTTCAAATTTGCTGCTAACACATGAGAATGAACCTCACTGGTTCTTGCGGAAGCTCAAACGTGCTGTGTAACACGAGAATGAACCTCACTGGTTCTTGCGGAAGCTCAAACGTGCTGTGTAACACGAGAATGAACCTCACTGGTTCTTGTTGAAGCTCAAATGTGCTGCGTAACATAAGAATGAACCTCATTGGTTCTTGCGGAAGTGCAAATGTGCTGTGTAACATGAGAATGAACCTCACTGGTTCTTGCGGAAGCTCAAATGTGCTGCTTAACATGAGAATGAACCTCATTGGTTCTTGCTGAAGCTCAAATGTGCTGCGTAGCGTGAATGAACCTCATTGGTTCTTACGGAAGTTCAAATGTGCTGCGTAACACACAAGAATGAACCTCATTGGTTCTTGCGGAAGTGCAAATGTGCTGTGTAACATAAGAATGAACCTCATTGGTTCTTGTGGAAGTTCAAATGTGCTGTGTAACATAAGAATGAACCTCATTGGTTCTTGCTGAAGTTCAAATGTGCTGCGTAACACACAAGAATGAACCTCACTGGTACTTGTGAAGCTCAAACGTGCTGTGTAACATAAGAATGAACCTCATTGGTTCTTGCGGAAGTTCAAATGTGCTGCGTAACACACAAGAATGAACCTCATTGATTCTTGCTGAAGCTCAAATGTGCTGTGTAACATGAGAATGAACCTCACTGGTTCTTGCTGAAGCTCAAATGTGCTGCGTAACATGAGAATGAACCTCATTGGTTCTTGCTGAAGCTCAAATGTGCTGTGTAACACACAAGAATGAACCTCACTGGTTCTTGCTGAAGTTCAAATGTGCTGTGTAACACACAAGAATGAACCTCATTGGTTCTTGCGGAAGTTCAAATGTGCTGTGTAACACACAAGAATGAACCTCATTGGTTCTTGCGGAAGTTCAAATGTGCTGTGTAACACACAAGAATGAACCTCATTGGTTCTTGCGGAAGTTCAAATGTGCTGTGTAACACACAAGAATGAACCTCATTGGTTCTTGCTGAAGCTCAAATGTGCTGTGTAACACACAAGAATGAACCTCATTGGTTCTTGCGGAAGTTCAAATGTGCTGTGTAACATAAGAATGAACCTCATTGGTTCTTGCGGAAGTTCAAATGTGCTGCGTAACACACAAGAATGAACCTCACTGGTTCTTGCTGAAGTTCAAATGTGCTGCGTAACACACAAGAATGAACCTCACTGGTTCTTGCTGAAGTTCAAATGTGCTGCGTAACACACAAGAATGAACCTCATTGGTTCTTGCTGAAGCTCAAATGTGCTGTGTAACATGAGAATGAACCTCACTGGTTCTTGCTGAAGCTCAAATGTGCTGCATAACATGAGAATGAACCTCATTGGTTCTTGCTGAAGCTCAAATGTGTTGCGTAACACATGAGAAATTAACCTCATTGGTTCTTGCTGAAGCTCAAATGTGCTACGTAACATAAGAATGAACCTCAGTGGTTCTTGTGGAAGTTCAAATGTGCTGCTTAACATAAGAATGCACCTCATTGGTTCTTGAAGCTCAAATGTGTTGCGTAACATGAGAATGAACCTCATTGGACCAAACGAACCCAGCAAACCGAACCTGTAATTCGTTTTGCTGGGTTCGTTTGGTCTAAAAAAAAAAAAAAATACATTCAGTCCTGTTATGCTTAGTGTTTGCATTGGCATTTTTAACACTGAACCTAAAGATACCAAACCTAAAGGCATAGGGATAGATTCACAACCTGATTTTTGAGACGGAACTTCTTGAATATCCAAAACATTGATGTGTGCTAGGCTAAATGCGCTCATTGTATGTAGCCTACATATGATGGTATTTTGACCAGCTGAGAACTCGTGAAAGCTTATAAAATGTGCAAAGGAGTCAAAACAGTGACAGGAGTCCCTCCGTCACACACACAAACAAAGATCTGCTGCGAAGACATGTGGTTCTGATGCCTGTTCAGAACTGTAATAGGCAATACCGCAACTATGACGAGAAAAAAACAAGTACGCTTGAGCATTCTGTCCTTTTAGGGTCACATCTTGTGACAATATGCCGTGTATGTCTTTGGTCCGTGTTGCAAGTTCATTTGGACTGAGACAAATCTTTTCAGAACCAAACATGCCCTTCAGAACCATTTTGGGTTCCCCAAAGAACCTTTCGATAAAAAGTTCTTAAAATATCCTTTTTTTTATTTTAGTTTGACGAACGTTTAAATAATCTGAAGAACTTTTTTTTTCTACCATAAAAAAAAAAAAACTTGTCCAATGGATTGTCCATGGATGGTAAAGGGCAACAAAAAGGTAAAGGTTCTTAATTGGCATTGATTGTTCCATGAAGAAACTTTACCATCCATAGAAAATTTCCATTGGACAAAAGGTTCTTTATAGTGGGGAAAAAAAAAAAAATCTTTATATTATGAAAATTACAATTTTTTCCCCCATATATTAAAAGTCAAGAGGGTCTAATGTAGTTTGGACTCCATTTACTTTCAAAATATATTATTTTGTGAAAAAAAGTAAGTCATAAAGGTTCTGTAAGTAAATGATGACATAATTTTCTTTAAGTTAACTGAGTTGTTGGAAAAAAAAAAAAAAAAAAAAAAAATTTTCATTTTTAGGTGCACTGTTCCTTTAAATCTCAAACCCACTATTGAATATCACGTTCTTTTAATTAGGTACGATCTCCCACACTGAGTTTCCACAATTCCATTCCTGATGTTACACAACGGGGTCGTCGGAGAGTCATCGTCAGTGTTATGTCCCGTTAAATCATGTTTATGACAGGTACAAGCCGACTCCATTCGAAAGAATGATCAGCAGATGGGTGTCACACAAATCATAATGCCACAACCCAAGTGGTGAGGAAATAGGCGTCTTTTTGTAGCCCAGCCATTATTCTTCTGGGTGGATATTAGCCGTAGGTGTATTGACAGCTGAGAAAACAGCAAGGGGATTTGAGATCTCTTCATACCTTCATTTTCCCTGCTCTCCTTCTCACTGAGGAGAGATTTAATTCTCTGTAATTACTTTATTGACTCATTTGCAGAGCTGAATTGGCTCCAATCTGTCGTCAATAAAACATACACAGAGATGAGGAACAGCACAGCAATGCTTAAGTACAACATCATAGTGGGAGGCAGATTTTCCTTCTATGGTGAGAGTGTCATGGCAGCCCTTCCAGATGTGACAGTCTTACATAAAGCATAACATCATTTATGTTACGCAGAAGTCAGAATTATGCTGAGATTACTGCATAATCTTATGCAGAACTACTGAGAAAATTCAGTAAACATTTGCAAACCATGCTGCCTGCATACCATGGGCTAAAGTTATGTTTTATTCACAGTTGACTTTCGGCAAATATACATTTTGGACACTGGTTATAAAAGGAAAAATAGTTTACATTGTTATCTAGATGAGGAGTAATGAGAACTAATATGCCTAATTTTATTTCAGGGTTTAGTTATCAACTGGAATTCAACAAAAAACTTCTACAGCCATAGAAATTAATATTTTAATATTGGTGGAATACATGAATGATGTACGTCTCAAATAAAAATATGAAAATAATTTACTAAAGCATTTTACAGTAGCATTCTGAAGTGCACATTATTAACATTTCCATAAAACAGTCAGTGAATATTAAGTGATGTGGTAAATCAATAGTAGGATGAACCATTTTGGGTTCCCCAAAGAACCTTTCAGTGAACAGTTCTTGAAAGAAGTATTCTTTTCATAGAGTGAAATATATTTTAATATTCTAAAGAAACTTTGGTCACACTTTATATTAGGTGTCCTCATCTACTATGTACTTATTGTGTTCATATTGTATTTCAAAACACTTTAGCTCCTTGTTAGTACAGTGCCCTCCAAAATTATTGGCACCCTTAGTAATTATGAGCAAAAGCAGCTGTGAAAATAAATCTGCATTGTTTATCCTTTTGATCTTTCATTCAAAAAAATTCACAAAATTATAACCTTTCATTTAAGGAAAATAATTGAAAGTGGGGGGGAAACTTACATTATGAAATAAATGTTTTTCTCCAAAACACGTTGGCCACAATTATTGGCACCCTTTTATTCAAAACTTTTTGCAACCTCCTTTTGCCAAGATAACAGCTCTGAGTCTTCACCTATAATGCCTGATGAGTTTGGAGAACACCTGACAAGAGATCAGAGACCATTTCTTCATGCAGAATCTCTCCAGATCCTTCAGATTCCAGCTCCATGCTGGTGCTTCTGCTCTTCAGTTCACTCCACTCATTTTCTTTAGGGTTCAGGTCAGAGGACTGAGATGGCCATGGCAGAAGCGTCATTTTGTGCTCAGTGACCCATTTTTGTGTTGGATTTGATGTTTGTTTTGGATCATTGTCCTGATGGAAGATCCAATCATGGCCCATTATTGGATTTCTAGCAGAAGCGGTCAGGTTTTGATTTTTTTATCTGTTGGTATTTGATAGAATCCATGATACCATGTATCTGAACAAGATGTCCAGGACCTCCAGCAGAAAAATAGGCCCACAACATTAAAGATCCAGTAGTATATTTAACCGTGGGACATGGGGTACTTTTTATCCATGTGTGCACCAAACCCATCTGGTGGGTTTGCTGCCAAAAAGCTCTTTTTTTAGTTTCATCTGACCATAGAAGCAGTACCGTTTGAAGTTCCAGTCTTGTCTGACAACTGAATATGCTGGAGATTGTTTCTGGATGAGAGCAGAGGATTTTTCTTGAAACCCTCCCGAACATCTTGTGGGGATGTAGGTGCTGTTTGATAATTTTTTTTAGGCTTTCTGAGACTCAAGACTCAACTAATCTCTGCAATTCTCCAGCTGTGATCCTTGGAGAGTCTTTGTCCACTCAAACTTTCCTCCTCACTTCACATTAGGACGATTTAGACACATGTCCTCTTCCAGGCAGATTTATAACATGTTTAGTTGATTGGAACTTCTTATTTATTGCCCTGATAGTGGAAATGAGGATTTTCAATGCTTTAGGTATTTTCTTACAGCCACTTTCTATTTTGTGAAGCCCAACAATCTTTTGCTGCACATCAGAACTATATTCTTTGGTTTTACTCATTGTGATGAATGATTACGGGAATTTGGCATTTGTCTTTCCTCATGTTTATATTCCTGTGGAACAGGAAATCATGGCTGGACAATTTCATGCTCCTAGTCACCCTTGTGTGCTAAAAAAATTTAAATACGAATGGGAATATACTTCAGAGATATTTTACTCATAAGAATTTTTAGGGGGTGCCAATAATTGTGGCCAACATGTATTGGAGAAAAACATTTATTTCATAATGTGAGTTTCCCCCCACTTTCAGCTATTTTCCTTTAATGAAAGGTTAGAATTTTGTGAATTTTTTGAATGAAAGATCAAAAGGATAAATAATGCAGATTTATTTTCACATTTATTTTCACATCAGATTTATTTCCACCTTTGCTCATATTTACTAAGGGTGCCAATAATTGTGGAGGGCACTGTATAGTGGACAGTATCTCCGCCTGTCACGCGGAAGACCGGGATCGATTCCCCAGTGGGAGAAATCCCTGTCCTTGGGGCAGTTGTGACGTAATGGTTAGAGAATCAGACTGGTAACCCGAAAGCTGCGTGTTTGATTCAGGAGACTCAATACCAGCAGGAAATGACTGAGATGCCCTTGAGCAAGGCACCTAACCCCCAATCATTCCTTGGGCGCCACAGCAAAAATGGCTATCCACTGCTCTCTGTGTTTGTGTCCACGGTTTGCTGTGTGTGTGTGTGTGTGTGTGTACTCACTGCTCCTAATGTGAGTGCACTAACTGGATGGGTTAAATGCTAAGGACAAATTCCGAGTATGGGACAGGTTTGGTGGTAGATTTAAGGGTGAGTTAAGAGGTAGGGGAAGGGTCAACAGTGTAAATATAGACGTAATTATATAGTTTCATTACAGCTGTAATTACATGCAGGTATATATATATATATATATATATATATATATATATATATATATATATATATACAGTAGTTAAGGACACAAGTGAGACCGAAACTTTTTCCAAAATAAAGAACCTTGTGTACAATGGAAAGCTTCTTTGGATGTTAAAGGTTCCTCAGGGAACCATCAATGCCAATAAAGATCCTTTATTTTTAACCGTGTATTTGTAATAGCAATGGTATTTTTTGTGCATTTGGAGGCAAAGCTCACTATCACTGTTAGTTAAGCCAGTCAGGAAATATTGTGTGTCAGATTTGAACTATCATGGCCTACATGAGCACCACTGCTCAAAAGTTTTTAAGAGATGGAAACTTGAAGGGCATTAAATTATCTTCACCATTTAAAAGAAATCTCTCACCACAGTTGTTGAAATCTGATACAATGACAGAGAATAATTAAAGAAGAGAAATGACTGGTCTTATTTGGATCCCATTTTTATAGTGAGAGCTTTTAACTGAAATGTGTGACATCAAACGGGTACATTTACTAAAAATCGATTCACTGAAATGAATCGGTTACTTTCAGTGCTACTGTACATATGGGATTGAACTAATTCACTAACATGAATCAGACTTTCCAGTGTAGATTTGAGAGAAAGGACCAATTCATTAGAATGACATTGTCCAACAAACCCCTGAACTACTGAACTACTGTCTGTCTAATGAATAAAGAAATGTCCATTTAGTAGTACCACTACTTTTAGTTAGTTAGTCCCTGCAAATATGTTTTTAGCCTTCAACAATAGAAGCTTGAGTCGGAAATGAAAGATTTCTCTATCCAAACCTTGACTCGTATCAACCCTCCCATTTTCTTCTGTTGTCTTTTCTTTTTTTTTTGTAGGTGTATGTGGGCAGCAGGCATTCAAGACAGAGCCACGTAATGTGACGGTCAAGGCGGGGGCCACAACTCTGCTGAAGTGTGAAGTGCTGAGGGCCTCAGGGGCCGTGCAGTGGGTTAAAGATGGGCTGCTCCTGGGACCTCAGAGATCGCTGCCTGGCTACCCACGCTACAGCATGACAGGAGACCAGCAGAAAGGTGAGAACTCTGAGGGATGGAAAGAATGACATGCGGTGATTAAAAACAAACGTCTACGAGTTGCTGAGATGTTTGCTGACATGTTGTTAGATGTGCATGAGCGAGCAACTGTCCCCAAAGAGTACAAGAATGTGAAACTGTTCTCAAAACAGCTTGAGTAGAAAATGTTACAATACAATTTATAAACTTGGCTAAATCAGAGAAAGTATTTATTTACTTACTTGCTTGCTTACTTAGTGGATCTCACAAAACCTGCCCAAGTCACATTTCAACATAAAACACATATATATATATATATGTGTGTGTGTGTGTGTGTGTGTGTGTGTGTATATATAATATTTATACAACAGTTTGTTCTGGTTCTCAAATCTGATTGGCTGAGAGGTATTTCGCTACGGGATCGCTACGGGAACCAATTTCATCATTTGAATCACTCCGCTGTCAGCATTCTCATAGCAAGTGTACAAATATGTAATTTGTATGGATATGCAATTTATATGTAAACATAGTGCCTATTTGAAAATTTGTTTAGACGCTTTCGAAGATGTGAGCTCCAGTTCCGTTCAGTGCTCATGTACCCACAGAGAAAAGCTTCATTTCGGCCAGTCCTTTGGGAATTTGCTGCTGGCTTTTATGTAGATAGTGCTTAAACATAACATATAATTTGTTTCGGGTATATCAAATGGGCCATATTTGGTCTTATTAACTTTATTTACATTGAAATTAAATCCTGCACTAACTAGAGCGCTTCTTTTGTACGTTTGACTGAACTGTTTGCTTGTGTTTATTTCCAATTTTACTTTTTATACAGTTATAATGGCTATTGTTGTTAATTTAAATATTACTGTTCTATAAATAATATTTTATATAAATAACATGCCGCATTTTTTGGTATTGTGAGAGGCTTTTAGTGATTTCAACTTCAGTGAAAGTTACATTAATACTCCATTAGATGGCGGCAAAGACTCTATGAGTGAGTGAGTCAAGTCGCAAAGACTTTTATACTGAAATGGATCGAAACAAAGAAACAAGGATGTTGTTTTTACTTTAAACAATATCGTATGAAACGCAACTGACAAATGCATTGACTAGCACTGTCATGGGAATGTCTTAAATGTTAAAAGGACAAAGATATTGCTTTCCTCAGTGGACATTCAAACTAATTTTGTGATTATGATTGACCTGAAGAATATCAGCTAGATGCAGGTAATACACTCGCTTAGTCGATCTTTCTCATAATACTCGACATATTACAATGAGTTTCAATGAAGTGACTCAACGTTCCTTCATTACTAGTTCTAAAGTGACATTTTAGAATTGGGCTCAACTGTTAAACTGTCAACTTGAGAATTAAATCCAAGGCAGAAGGAAGTAGTTCCTCACAAAAGAGGGTTTTTAAAGACAATCCGTTGTTGTTTCTTATTTATTTACACAGTTTTTGTGTAAATAAATTTACACAAAAACTGTGTAAATAAACGTGCCGTTGAACTGTTGTATAAACGCAATATCACACTTGTAGCCGTGCAAATATGGCTGTATATCAGCACGCTGTGAGCGCTGTGATTACATTATTAGTATTTCTTTTATTATTGCAATAATTACAATAATATATGGAGTGAAATATGACCCATAATGCTCTTGACAGATTTTGTGAGATTACCTTGTTTCTTATTTATTTACACACTCGTGCCGTTGAACTGTTGTATAAACGCAATATCACACTCGTAGCCGTGCAATATGGCTGTATATCAGCACTGCTGTGAGCACTGTGATTACATTATTAGTATTTCTTTTATTATTGCAATAATTACAATAACATATGGAGTGAAATATGACCCATAATGCTCTTGACAGATTTTGTGAGATTACCTTTAATATAGTGTTGTCTTGGGTAAATGCACTAGTGTTTGGGAAATGACAAAATCAGAGGAAAAAAATAGCTTTAGTATTTTAACGTGAAAGATTAATAGCGTGAATCATTAGAAAATGTTTTGCTCATAATCTGCAGATGGCTATAGATGCCTCAGTATCAATTTCTAGTTTAGATGCAGCCTTCCTCATCAAAATGCGCTCAGCACTCTTAAAAACAGCTTAGCGAGATGCTATCAAAGGGGTTCTAATTTAAGCACCGGAGACAGATTTAAGAAATTAGCTTTTTTTTTTTTTTTTCTTTTCGAGTGAGAGAGGACTGCAATACACCCCCAATTCCCTTCCAAATAAATAAATATATAAATAAAGATAAAATCGGTCCTGAATTACTCCTATTTGTACTGTACATTGAGAGTAAATTGAGATTATTGTGCAGTGGGCTGAGGCACTGAATAACCTATGATGCTTGGCCAGTGTGCATTGTGTATATAAAAAAAAGCCAATTAAAAGACAAAATGAAACAAGTCCCGAGCATCTGCTCCTCTTTATGGAGGACAAAAGCTGCTCTCCGGCATAGCAATAGAGAGGCAGTTTGTGCCAAATGCAAGTGCAAATGCTTAAAAAATGCTTACGCTCTTCAATGCTACCGCTTGTGCTGCTGGGCATTGATAGCATGACGGATAAAGAGTGCCATGTAAGGGACAAATGATATCATAAAAAGACACGCTGAAAGCATCTTTAATGTTAACCCTGCCAACCTTAATCTACTGATACGCAGCCGCGTATCCACATGAGTTCTCGCAAATGGCATGACAAACTGTAGGTGCGCACACACCCTCGGATACATTGCAAAAGGAAATGAGTGAGAGAACGGGCCAGAGTCCCTGTTGGTGTTTCATATTGGTTGTCAGAGGCATAATTATTGGACTTCTTCAAACACACGCTCACAAACACCCTGAACTGGTACACCGCGGCAGCGTGTACCGAGTGCAATTTCAAGAGAGTGGAAAATCATTAATGATTTGAAAGTGGTTTCCTTTCCTTCTATGATCACATAGATCTGAAAATTGCTGCTGGTTGGTGTTAATTATCCTGCCATCCTGGCTGACACCTCTTTTTTTCAGCCATGGAAGTTGTCATATCAGGATACTATTTTCTGCATGTTAGTTTTCTTCGGAGGGGAGGAGAAAGGGAAAAAAGAGCAAAAGAAAAATGTTCAAAGCTCGAACAGCTTGCATAAACTTTGCCGGAGCAGCCATTAATCCTGGCAGAATGGTAGTTGAACAAACAACCCCTTGGTGGCACAATATTCTGCTAGTAAATAACAAGCATCTTGCACACAAAGGAATCATGTTGAAGGGCTGCATCAAATAGAATGAATCACGTTCTTCTCTGCACAGTGTTCATAGCTAATTGGGGCCGTTAATTTGGGATTGCTTACAAATTTAGCACTGCCATTTGACAATTGTAATTTCTTTACTCTGATTTGTTTCTAGCTAATTAAAAGTGTATTTCAAGAAGCATTTGACCATGCCAATGCAGATTTCTTGTTAACTGTGGGAACTCTTGAAATAAATGTTTTTGAAAACCTCAAGACATCAATCAACGCATATGTTTAAGTAATATTTAGAGTTAAATAAAACTGTCATTTTGTAAAAACAAGCAAATTGCATATTGACGTTTTTTGAAAGCAATGAATACTTTTATTTAGCAATAAATCATTGAACTGATCAAAAGTGACAGTAAATACTTTTTTTCAGTTACATTGTTACTATGTATATGCTATATGCTAGGAATTTGGAAATAAGAATAAACTAAACTTGGTTAAGGTATTGAAATGACAAAGTTATTTGGCAAGAAAGGAAAACTCCAGCATATAATTAAAATGGGTTTTATTGTATTATGCAAAAAAAAAAAAAAAAAATGCATAGAAAAGCAGGAAATAAAGCATATTTTGTTGGTTCTCCCTTGTTTTTGATTACAGAAGCCTTTCTCCTGGGCATTGACTAACTAAACTTTGCGCATATGTCATGCACATAACTTCTTTCCAAGTTCTTCCCAAAGTTGAGCTTCATTGGAAGACCTGCATGACTTAACACATATTTGATCTCCAAACAGATCCTCATTGCTTGGCTACATTGTGTTCAGCAGGATTCCCGAATATTGGTCCATTTTCAAAGTGCCAGCAACTTTGTAGATCCTTCCAAATCCTGCTGCAGGCATGCGTCCCCAATACCATTATGTTTCCCCTGCCATGCTTAATAGTGCCACACATGCATGATGGGATCTTCACTAATCCTAAGAGTCTTTAATGGTTCTTTCCACATTTTATTAAATATCATGAGCTTGGCCATGAGGTAGATGGGGTCAATTTTAATTTAAAGTTGACTTCCAAGTATTATGTCTGTGCTTTTTGAAATTCTCCAAGCTGAATGACAGGTTGAAATGATTTTCTATAGTACTCAACAACATTACAAATGATATCAGTAGAACTTAATTTGTTGTAACTCTGAATATTCATTCTATACTGTCAAGTCTCTATTCCAATCCATTGTCTGTGAGAACAATAAGTCATTGGAACATTACTTTTATCTCATATTCCTTTCTTTCTGCCTCATGCTTTGTCTACTTTCTCTTACAGGCCAGTACCATCTTCAGATTCTCAACGTGAGTTTGGAAGACGACGGCCCCTATGAGTGCCAAGTGGGCCAGTCCGTGAGCAGCCGTGCCATTGTGTCCCGTACAGCCTGGCTCAATGTGCAGAGTAAGCAAACCCATCTTTTACCACCACGCAAGGAGGGGGTGCAAATGGGGAAAAGAAGCACACGGGACAACTTTAGCCATGACAGATCGCTCAACCAGGGCCGCTAATGGCTGCGCACGCACTGAAAAGGTGACATGCGGTGGCAAACCTAAGCCTGTCACCATAGCCACATTCAGGGTACTAATGAGCCATGGAGTTTCTCTGCAGTGTGGTGGAGAATCCCTTGTGCTGCACTTCAGATAAAGTCCCATTGGTCACAGGTGTATGACAGCGGTGATAGCACGCATTAGTGATGTGGCCAATTAGTTAGCGTGCTTGGCCACAGTGGATAGGGCACTTATAGCAGGCAACATCTGAGACTTACCTGCGCGAACAACTTGAGCGGAAGAGAGGTTCTCCTGCTCGTAGGTGATAACTTTTTTCTTTTAATTTAGTTTCTTTTTTAAACTCCACAGTGAAATATAACATGTCCAGATGGGTTTCGTTTTGTCCTTTGCTGTAGACACTTTTGTGAAAGTAGTCAAGTTAAGAGTGGCCAAGGTTTTAGAGAGAGAAATGAAGATTTGGAAAAAAGTACCACTTTTTTTTTTTTTTTTTTTACTTTGGAAAGTACCACTTTTTGACAAGTCAAATAATAAGAATACATAATTATTAAAACATATTTTATATCATTTTTAGTGTTGTCTATCACACAAATTCATCGCACAGTTTTCTGTAATTAATCGCAATTAAAAACAATGGACTTTTTAATATTTTTATATTGTCATAATTTCACAGTTACTCTCCACATTAATGTAGAAACAACTTGAAGACAGTATATTTTAAATATTTGTTTAATGGCATCTTTTTTTTTGAATGAAGATCAGTATCACTGATACTAATACTGGTACTGATGTCTATAATACTCTATAAAATAGATTTTTTTAAATTTCAACATTTATTAGGCTTTAAAAAATATCAACTTTTAATTTAAGTGAACTTAAAACAATCTTCACATAAACTCATTATAATAAATGTCATATTTACATATTTAACCCTTAAATGCATACTTTAGTGACCCGGGACATCATTCACTACCCTCCTCCTCATTCATTTTTCAAAGTTAGACGTCAACCTTCTTGGTATTCCTCAATCAATTTATTATAAACAATATAAAAAAAAAAAAAAAAAAAAAAAATAGAAAAGAATGCCTATTTTTGCGTTCATTTTGTGTAAAAATTGTATAGGGTCGCAAACGACCCGAGGTGTGTATGAGTGTACGTATATTTTTTCTGCACAACAATAATTGAATCTTAGATGACGGAAAAAGTGCAATTCACCTTTATTCCACAAGGTGGCAATGTCTGATAAACAATGCTGAAGTGACGACTCATTCAGACAGAAAATGAAATAATAAAACAAACATGAAATGGCTCAGCGATTTATTGCAGAGCAAGTACTGAACGCAAACAACTATGACTGTAACTGTCACTGGATGGATCTGGTGAAGCTGTTAGTGATCGAAATATTGATTTTGAAGATTTGAAAATATATACTGAGAATACGTTTGAGATCGCGAATGGGCTCATATTCGTGACCTCAAACATAAAACTAGCCCATTATTTGCTGAATTTATTGGGAAAATTCACGAGGAAAATGGCATAAAAATGCTCAAACTGAGCCCTTCAAGCTTAAAAGGTAACAAAATATGCTTTATTTTATTCTTCTGTATTGTTACTCATCAGAGGAGTTTTATTTCAGGTAGAGACAGTTATCCGGGTCTAAAGACCCGAATATGTAAGAATGATTGGCGAAACAGTCACATTTAAGGGTTAAGTAGGAAAAATACAGTAATGTAGTTATCAAAACTTTAACTCACTGCATAAATTCTAAATTAAATAAGATTAATCCTTATTAAAGTACAGTTTTCTCTGTTACCTTTGTTCTTTGATTAACATTAATGACAGACATCACAGCAACTGGTTTATTAAGCTGCTGTGACTTTAAGACCTGCCACTGCCAAACATGATGCAAATTTTCTCACTAAGGGAACTCTTTAAGTTCATTTAAGATGTCATGTAACTTATTTAACACTACTCTTATGAGAATGTTCGACAAAACAGGCATTTTGGCATAATTCTGTGTTATTGTTTGTTCAAGTGCGAAAGAGTACTCGTAACTAGCGTGCGTCCTTCTGTGCACATGAGTCATGTGTGTCACAAAAATCACAGACAGCGCATTCTCCTTTGTCTGGCATAATGGTTTAACCCTCTGGGGTCTGAGGGTATTTTGTGGCCTTGGAGAAGAATGTCCTGACATTTGTGCTTTTTTCAGTTGCTTTTAAACATATTAATGGCTAAAGTCTCATTACGCTGTATTCAGCATGAACTTAATATCTGAGTAACATGTATGTATATGTTTGTATTTTTGAAATAATAACATTTACATGTGGTTAATGAAAAGAAAACAAAAAGAACAGAACTTAGCATTCTAATCTAATCCTCTGTTTGATCCTCGGAATGAAACTGAAACCAGTCACGCTCGTCGGTCGGTTTTCAGACCATACAATGCAAATGCAAAAATGAAAAATTTAAACCAGACGTTCATTTTTCTTGTTTTTCGGTCATCATCAATGGATATTTGACATTTTTTCCCCTTTTTTCAGTTTTACTTTTGCTAAATTATGACTTTAGAAACAATCATTTGAATAAATGAAATCCAACCAAATTTCTATTTTTCCATTTTTTGTCTTGTAATTTGCGCCGTGGGTTGTACCATTAGCATGGGGGTGTGGCCGCGGACTACTGTCAAATAATAAGAAAATATCAAACTATAAAACAAGAGCTAAAAACCTAAAAAAAAAAATGTTAAATGATGCTTTTTTTGTTGTTGTTGTATATTTTCGCTTGGTAGTCTTTTTATCTTTCATGCTATATTGACGTGATCTTGTGAAGTGTTACACAGACCCTCGTCCTCTGAGGTAAATTTTTCAAGCATTATTCCTCACTGCATCTCAAAATGATTAATAGTAAATGAATCTGACAAAGCTTGATGCGTTTTGTTTGTTTGTTTGTTTTTTTCAGTTGATGCGGGCTTGACTTGTTGCATGGATGCCTCAGAATTTGTGTTTGAATGCTGCACACTCTCTGTGGGTGTGGCATTAGCGGATAATGAGGTATTCGAACGACTGACATCTCTCTATTTGTGACCCGTCACGGAAACCAGGGACACAAGTCGGCAGCACAACTCTTGAGCAAAAGGAGAAAGAAGCATTTTTTTTCAAAATTGGTGATTTTCGTTTTTTTGCAGAATCTGTTAGTTGAGATCATGAAGAAGCCTTTCCGTGTTTGAGAAGCAGTATTGGTATATTTAAAAGCGTACATTTTGAGGTTGAAATCGGCTTGTTTTTCGTAGATTTAGCACGCAGTAGGGGCGTGTCATTGTCTGTGTGTATTTCCATACTGGGAAGCGTGGCTACTTACTATGCAGCGCTCTGGCCGGCTCTAGCTGATATCAAAATCAAGAAGAACCGTGGCCGTTACACCGAAAATGTTTTGAAACTTCTTCGACAACCGGATGCTTATGAACAAGGCTCACTGATTCTGAAGACGATCTGAGCGACGATGAAAGCATAATGACATTACTCTCTGGAGTCGTAACGCGCCGACGCATTTTGCAGGATTTTTTCACATTGCAGCAAAACAACTTAAAAACTCCGTATTTTTTGTCATAGAGACATAAGTAATATATCAATGAAACTATAGAATGTCTTCTTTTATTTGTGTACACTCAGAGTAAAAACACAATGTTGTGCTTTTTGTAAAATAAAGAAAACTAACATGATGCGTGATCTCTCCTCTCCCTCTGAACGAAGTCCAATCTGATAGTTCTTAGAAAATGAACTGTAACTTAGTGAATACTAATCATAAAAAATTATACTTATGTCTGAAAAAACGTTGAAATGTCACGTTTTAAAACGTGTAAGTCAAATCGAAAACAAACCTTCTGTGTTTATGTAATCTGTATGAAAAGAGAGCCAGTCAGAAGTCTGTGATTCAGCTCATTATCCGCTAATGCGGCCACGCCCACGGAGCCAGCGCTATTCATACACAAATTCAGTCAATACATGCATTCATCGTCTCAATCGTGTATTTATTGTCTTGAAAAGTGTTTTGAATAGGCATAGTTAGCGATCTCTGGCCTCTGTTAGTCCAGTTATTTCCTGGATTGCCTATTCTTCTTTAACAGGCTTCTCAGGTGAGAACATTTCATTTCATGATATAGTGACCAAAATGATCACGGTTATCACAGAATCCTGTTCAAAAAGTCAATTCACCAAGTTTTATGTGGAAAACCAGCAAATAAAAATAAAATTAGCATCAACTATGTACTTTTTCTTTACATAAACATTAAAATAATAACATTAAAATGATGGGCAGATTTTAAAGGAGTGTCTTGCAACATGTTATCTACAATGCACAAGTTCAAATAAAGTTTTGACAAAAAGTCACATATTTCAGCCTCTAAATCATTTTATAAAAGTCAAAAAAGATAAATTACTGACATTTACAATGCACATTAACCTTTATTATTAATAGTATGCGGTCCATGCAGCTTTACAGGGGGTATGGCTTATCTAAATGAGATGTAAATGAGCCCTATTGTCATTCCCAGCAGGTGAACAGGTGAGACTGCAACTTTAGAGGCGTTTTTCTCCCTATAGAGCTTTCTTGAGTGACTACCTTCAAATGACCACAACTTCTCCAAATATTATCAGATTTCCATGTGTCACACATCGTTGGAAAGCTTTCAGACTACACTTTCAGAATCTGTGAATAACTCAAAATGCCCCAGAACCGACTTGTGTCCCTACTTTCCGTGACTGGTCACATTTTTAAACAGATTACATAAACAGAGACTATTTGTTTTTGATTAGACTTACATTATTTAAATCCTGACATTTCAACGTTTCTTTGGACATATTTCTCATGTTTGTGTGATAAGTATTCTCTAAGTTACGGTTTATTTTCTAAGTAACAGAATGGACTTCATTCAGAGAGAGATAGCATCTCTGCATAGATTGTGCATCATGTTAGTTTTCTTTTTTTAGTGATTTTTAGTTTTTACTGTGAGTGTAGACAAATAAAAGAAAACATTTCACAGTTTTGAATGATGTATAACTCTTATCTGTATGTCTAAAATCGAAGGAGTATTTTGAGTCTCTTTCACACTGGTAAGAAAAAGACAGTGGTGATATCGCCGGTGCGACCACCGACCCCAGGGAGATAAAAGCATTTGCATGAATAAGAGAATGATCATATGTGACCCTGGACCACAAAACCAGTCATAAGTCGCACGGGTATATTTGTAGCAACAGCCAACAATACATTGCATGGGTCAAAATTACAGATTTTTCTTTTATGCCAAAAATCATTAGGATATTAAGTAAAGATCATGTTCCATGAAAATATTTTTTAAATGTCTTAGCATAAATATATCAAAAAATGTGTTTTTGTGAGTGGATATGCATTGATAAGGACTTTATTTTGACAACTTTAAAGGCAATTTTCTCATTATTTTGATATTTTTGCACCCTTGGATTCCAGATTTTCAAATAGTTGTATATCAGCCAAATATTGTCCTATCCTAACAAACCATAAATCAATGTAAAGCTTATTTATTTGGCTTTCAGATGTTGTATAAATCTCATTTTCAATAAATTGACCCTTATGACTGGTTTTGTGGTCCATGGTCACATATAATGTAACGCTAGCCAAATTATGGCAGAAAAACAGATGCTGCCTTAATTGCGTTAAGAATTTTAATTTGTTAAACTTAAAAAAAAAAAAAAAAAAAAATCACATGCGCTTATGTGCTAATTTTCACCGTAGCTACCAATAATTTTATTTATATAATTATAATATATTGTAAAAATCAATTCTAATTATTATAAAAATAAATGAAAATAATTTATTTGTAATTTGTTATTGTATTTTTTAAAATGTATATACTTATATAACTTGTCCAGACAGGTTTCACTTTGTCCTTTGCTGTAGAAACTTTTAAGAAGGTATGAAGTTAAGTGCTGCAATGGTGACACGTGGCGAATCAAAGAATTTGAAAACTTTTTGACCAAGTGGAGTATTTCTTACCATAGTTTTGAGTTTTGGGGTCAGTGCAATATATCGGTGTGTGACTTGGCTGTGATTCTCTTTGTATTGTGTGAACCTTTGAGGCCGTATCACCCTTGAGAATACCTGAAGAAAAATTCATAGACACCACAGGGAAGGAGTTTGACTTTGTGTCAAATTGATTTCGGTGAAAGATGCTGGTAGTTATTGGTTCAATTCTGTGCAGGTGTTCTTTCCAATCTAAGTTCAATTTGAGGTATCTTTCAACATGTCAATTCCTTAAGCACTCAAGCTCTGAGGATGTTATTACTCAACCGTTCTTGACTCGTTTTGATTCGGACATGACCGGAAGACAGATTCAGTGAGGTGCTAGCTTGAGAAAAGCTCTCATTGGATCACTGATAGAGCGAGTTGTTGAATCTATTACTTTGACCCAACAGACCGATTCACAAATGAATTGTTCAGTCTGATTTGAGTTCAACAGAATGATTCATTCCATGAATTCTCCCCATCTCTCTACATATGCTAATCTGTAGCTATTTCTTATGAGAAACAAACTTTTCTTATGACACAAACTTTAATGACATTTTGGAATCTAACACAGATAAAACATCTCCGGTTATGACTGTAACCCTGGATTGATGCAGTGTTGAAGTTCCACTTTGAAAGGAAAATGAGATTCCAAAGCTTTGGCAAAATCAAGATTATTAACGTGATTAGCAACCTGAAATTTCAATCTCTTTCTCACACAAAGCTAGTCTACAGCTTCAAAAGTGTTAATATATAATGCAAGTTATGTTCTACTGCTTTTATGATGGTGTTCAGTTGTTATGAACTGTAATGACAAATAACTTCAAGGTTTGCTATTCAATCATTTTTCTTTTTTAAGCATATATTTATACATTTGTTTGTAGTTTATTGCTTGTGTAACGTACCTTTCAAGATGAATCTTTGGCGTCGTGTGGCAGATGAATGTTACTGAGCATGCTCACTGGTCCACGTCACATCACTGTATCATTCCTTCACTTTCTAGGCTTCTCTCACAGTCACACTCTCTAATGCATACGTAATCTTCCCTGTTTCACACTTTCTCTCTTTTTCTCCCCGATCTATCTATCCATCTATCACTCAATCCCTTTCAGAGTCTATGTCTTTTGCTTTCCTTCCATCTCTTCTGCCTCCTGTGGTGGGAGCCGGCCCATATGTCTAAGGCAGGGGGTCTTGAAAGCCCCTTTTCTTCACCAGTCATCAAGCATTCACAACCTCTTCTGTCCCAGAGATGTGTGTGTGTGTGCGCGTGTGTGTTTGTAATGGAGGGACGGTTGCTGTGGTGACTGCTTTTCTTTTGCCTGGGAAGGCAGCAGGTTTTATTGACAGCAATGAAGAAGAGAAAGGACAAGACAGTGGAGATAGTTATGGCTGTAACAGAATCTCAGTTTCACACACTTACAAAAACACACACAAACACACACACTGTTGCATCATCAGCAGTAGGCCTGAGTCACTCATTTGTCACAATCAACAGATTGTGTTTACCCTTTTAATAGGACTGTAAATTTAATATATTTATTTAGTGCATTTTAATAATTAAGAGAATAACAATAATAAATAATCAAAATATATTTTATATAATTGCATTATTATAATACTTTTATAATTATAAAATAAAATAAATTATATTATTTAAAAATAATTTAAAATTAAAATAAAATAATTTGTATTTATTGCATTTTTAAATTAGTATATATATAAGATCATATAATTCTATATTTTTAAATATATTAAAAAATACCTAAAAATATATAAAAAATACTCAGTCATGCCTTTTGTACTTAAAGGGATAGTTCACCCAAAAATGAAAATGTGATGTTTATCTGCTTACCCCCAGAGCATCCAAGATGTAGGTGACTTTGTTTCTTCAGTAGAACATAAATTATGATTTTTAACTCCAACCGCTGCTGTCTGTCAGTCAAATAATGCTAGTGGATGGGAACTTCTACAATAACAGTAAATAAAACTTGCTTAGACAAGTCCAAATTAAACCCTGCAGCTCGTGACGACACATTGATGTCCTAAGACAAGAAACGATCGGTTTGTGCGAGAAACCGAACAGTATTTATATCATTTTTTACCTCTAATACACCACTATGTCCAACTGCCTTCATCACTCGATTCGTTTGGTCTGATCGCGCTCTGACAACGGCAGTGATGTCTCGCTCTCATTGAAGTATATGCGCGAGACATCACTGCCGCTGTCAGAGCGCGATCAGACCAAACGAATTGAGTGATGAATGCAGTTGGACATAGTGATGCATTAGAGGTAAAAAATTATATAAATTCTGTTCGGTTTCTCACACAAACCGATCGTTTCGTGTCTTAAGACATCAATGTGTCGTCACGAGCCGCAGGGTTTAATTTGGATTTGTCTGTCGTGTTTTATTTACTCTTATAGTCCAAGTTCCCGCTGACTTGCATTATACCACTGACAGACGGCAGCGGTTGCAGTTAAAAATCATCTTTTGTGTTCTACTGAAGAAACAAAGACACCTACATCTTGGATGCGCTGGGGGTAAGCAGATAAACATCAAATTTTCATTTTTGGGTGAACTATCCCTTTAATTTCCCATATATAATTTCTAAATATGATTATAAAATAATGAATTCTTAAAACCCTATAATTCATTTTTTATATAATTCAATTTATATAATTTCCTAATTTATTTATTTGTATAATATATTTAATCAGTAATATATTATAAAATTATATATTATATATAACATTTTAAAATGCAGTAAAAAATTCTGTGACTCAGGTCTGTTTTTTGCAAGTATGCTGGAAAGAGTCAATATGTTCAATGATAATTTAAACTGTTAGTGTTCCACTGTACTGCCTGCGGTACACATACCTTTCAAAAGAGACCAAAACCATACAAATACTCCAAATGGTTCAAGCAATCATGCGATTTACTTTGGGTATGCCTTTTTTAAATGTTTTAGGCAAATTTTACATGAATGCTATGGGTTAATAATAAATGTTTTATTTAGAAATAAAACAACATTTGACTATTCAAATGCATGCATGCAATAATGTAGGCTAATATCTTAAATTATTTTATTTTTTAACGTAACTGTATTAACATTGGGGATTATTAATAGGCATTTCATTTAATTGATTTAATTACATAGTTTATTTGAGCCATCTTTTCTGCTTATGTGAAACATGCATCACTCTGTTTTACTTTTTGTTTAGTGTTTCCATATATGACTGAAATATTATAGGCTAATTTTTGTTTATATGATGTTTTGAAATGGACGTTTGCAAATGCGAGTGCTGAAGGCAGCAGTATTTTCCCATCCATTACCTCACCATTGCACCCATTCGGGCTGGATTTTTGCTGTGTCTGCTTCTAATCTACCTCAGTAAATCCAATCCAAATGGCATAATGTCTTTACAGAGAGGAGTGGTGAGGTGGAGGAAAAAAGAGAGAAAGACAGAGCGAGAGACTAAAAGATGAGGCAGGGTCTTAATTGGATTCCCTATGTCCATGTGATATGTTTTATAATGGACTAATTCAAGATGAATCACCCTTGGCTTGCTAGAAGCTAAGCGCGTGGCCACAACCGTGTCAATAGCTATCTCCACAGGCACTGCCGTGAAGCTTTCTCAAGACTTCTGTGTTTGTTTTTCTTCTTTGTCACACATAGACAGAAGATAACCATGGCTGTCACTTCAAGTGGCAGCGTATAATGCTAAACAATAATGTGGCCATGTCCTTTTTCTCCTTTGATCCTGACTAGCCATTCTAGCAAACCATTGTTAGCTTTTCAGAGTTAAAAATGCCACTTTATATCTCTTATTCTCATAGTTGCATCTTTATCTCACAGTTGCAACTTTGTTTCTTCTAATTGTAACCTTATATTTCACAATGTGACTATACTTTTTTAAATATTATTTCACATGCAGTTATCTTTTATTTGTTTGCTTGTTTATTTAACATGTTTATGTAGTAGTTAAATCTTAAAAAAATATGAGGCATTTATTGGTGCACTTGTTATGTGTGATTGTATTTAACATTATGAACACTATCTAAGTCAGATATACAGTAACATTTTAATAAAAGTTGGACATTTTTGTTCAAAATTTATTCTGTAAAGTGGGCAACTTATTACATAAACAGTTATATCCAGTGTCGGTGGTAACACATTACAAGCAATGTGAGTTACGTAATCAGATTACTTTTTCAAGTAACTAATAAAGTAACAATATAGTTACTAATAAAGTAACAATATAGTTACTTTTTCAAAAAAGTAATGCAAGTTACTTTGTTTTTTCCATGTATTGAATGACAGCTCTCCTGTCCTCATATTGAGACAAATCGGGAGTAAGTGCAGAGGCATTGTGTGCGATGTGTGAACAACAAAATTTTAGATTTATTATTATTTTAGATTGTCAGTGAAAATAAACAATTCTCTATTCCAATTTTGATACCACAGCTTAAACTACTAGCTTAATTAATATAAATTTAAAACATTTAAGACAAACAGTCAGTAATAAAATAAGAGCAAATAGTCAAATTACAAGCAAAAGCACAAATAAATACAATATAACAAATATACAAATTAAATAAAATGTGCTTTTCAGGTTTTTCGGGTAGGTCTGACAGAAAAAACACAGACAGCAGTAGAAATATTATGCTGCTAGACATGCATTTACTTTCTCAAATGTTTACGTTTCCTTAAGACATAGCCGACTATGTTTACTTGGATACTCTGTACTTTTTTTTACATAATTTTGTGTGAATTTGTCCGCTCAAGTTCAAGAAGATGTGAAAGAGAGCTCAGTTTAGTATTTGCGCGCTGTCTGACGTGACTTTCTGGATGTTCTCTTCTGTTTTGTTTGCAAACAAAACTTTCCGCACAGTAACAAAATTAGCTCCTTTTCATGTCTTCTTGTGCTTGAATATTTAACCCTCAAATGCATGAATGTTTCAACCACCATTCTTACATATTCGGGTCTTTAGCGACCCGGATCTATATCTAACTCGGATGGATCTCCATCTGTTTCAATAATATATAACTCATCTAATATTAGAATAACCATTACAGAAGAATAAAATAAAGCATATTTCGTTACTTTTTGGAGCTTGGAAAGGCTCATTTTGAGCAGATGTTTTATGCCATCATCACTGTCCTAGTCAGAGCTCATTTCCCAGTACATTCAGCAAATGATAGTTTTGAGAATATGTTTGAGATTGCAAATATTAGCCCATTCGTGATCTCAAACATATTCTCAAAACTATCATTTTTAACATCTTCAAAATCAATATTTTGATCGATGATAGCTTCACCATATCCTCCATCAAGTGACAGTGACACTCATATTTGATTGCGTTCAGTACTTGCTCTGCACTGAGACATTTCACATTTTGCCTATTATTTTGTTTCTGTTTGAATGAAATGTCACTTCATCATTGTGTATCAGACATTGCCACCTTGTGAAATAAAGGTGAATCGTGCTTATTCTGTCATCAAAGATTCTATTTTTGTTGTGTAGAAAAAAATATATACATACACTGATACTCACCTCGGGTCGTTAGCGACCCTATACAATTTTTACATAAAATGAATGAGAAAATATGCATTCTTATCTCTATATTTTTTTTTTTTCTTGTTATAGCTATTCTTTATGAATTGATTGAGGAATACTATGAAGGTTGATGTCTAACTTTGAAAAATGAATGAGGAGGAGGGTAGTGAATGACGTTGCAGGTCAATAAAGACCCAAGGTATGCATTTAAGGGTTAAATTGTCAAGACTTAAACTTTTGTGATGATGCAGCGCTGGCCTGTCACCTGTCCTGAGTGTCGTTCACGTTCATTCATTGTTGGAATTCATAAAAATGTTACCAGCCAACTGACTAGCAACACAGTTTCATATACTTGCCAACACCGATTTCTACACGCATTTGGCGCTTGACGAGTGTTAGGCCCTGAAAAGTAATGTAGCAAAAGTAATGTAATGCATTACTTTCCATAAAAAGTAACTAACACAATAGTTACTATTTTAGGGAGTAATGCAAAATTGTAACGCATTACCTTTAAAAGTAACTTTCCTCAACACTGGTTATATCTTTATAGAAGAACTGGTTTACCTCTTTCTGCAGCTATTTTAAGAATGCTGTTGTGTATATTGTGTAGCCAGAAACTTTGAAAGTTTGCAAATCAGAAACTCTCCATATATTCATAATCCAAGTTTCTCTGATCTGTTAAGTGGATGGATGGATGGAATCATAGGAAAGATGCAAGAACTTGAAGTAAGTTGGTGAACTTTCAGATATGACACAGTATGTCCAGCAATATCATGACACACCGCTCTCTCAGGCAGCTGGAATCTCATTCCTGATGAGAGTCACTGCTTAGTCGCCATGATCTTGTTTTTTTTCAGGCATCTCTTTGCCTCCCACATTCAGTATCTGAGTCATGATTTGTGCCACATATACATGATTGTCACTCACATAAATTAACTGCAAGTCCTAGTGCTCCAGCCCGGAGGTGTTCTTGCTTCTCTACATAGCCTCAGACTAAATAAAATGCAAAACTATGTCCAACACAGCTTCCTCCAAAAATGATGAAGCTTTAAAGAGGCTCAATGGTTGGCTGATTGTATTTTTTTTATTTTTTTCCCTGCGGCTCCAGAGTGATTAGTCATGTGGCATTCTCAGATCAGATGATTAGCTAAAAAAAAAAAAAAAAAAGTTTCTAAATCTTGGTGCCTATGAGGAAAGATGGTAGTATGCCAAACTGCTATTGAGATGAATGTGAATGCTAATGGTTAGATCTTTCCTGCTGCTATAAACTTTGAGAGTAGCAACTCTGGAAACAGAACTTAAAAGCTAATATTTTACTTGTGAATATTATATTATATTATATTATATTATATTATATTATATTATATTATATTATATTATATTATATTATATTATATTATATTATATTATATTATATTATATTATATTATATTATATTATATGTAAGCAATAAGGTAAGGTTGTGCTGTATCATGAATAAGTCGCAGTTGAAGGGCGTTGTTTGGCACGACGCAAAGCGGAGTTATTCACATAACAGCACTAGCCTCGAGTACCTTATTGTTTTTATAAAACAGTTACCACACAATACAAATTTTAAAGCTAAAAATATATATCGATGCAATTTTCATGAAGTAAACTTTCACTAAAAGCCTTCCTTCCACCGGAAAAAATAGTCCTGACCGTGAACAGCAACAGAAGTTACATTATTACACCATTAGATGGCGGCAAATACTGTCTTTATGAGTGTGTCAGTCAGTAGCGAAGACTTTTACATTGAAAAGACTGAATTGTTGTGAACACGGTACAAGACGCAACCAACAAATGCTTTGACTAGCGCTGTCAGTCACGGTAAAACCCCTTAACTGTTAAAAAGACAAGATAATACATCAGACATTTAATGAGATTTTTTATTATGAACATAGGACTGACATGAAGGAAAAAGCTAAATCTGAATGCAGGTAATAAACTCGCTCACTCGAACTCTTTCTCACAATACTCTTCTATGTAATACCATAAGCTTCAATGAACAATATCAACTGAGAACATACAGTTTACGTTGCTAAGAGTGGTTGCTAAGGGTGTAGTGTAGTGATACACAGAACCGTTGGGTGAAGCGGTCATAGCCGTGTTTTATCGTGAGTAAAACACAGCTATTGACCAATTAGAATCAAGGACAGGAGCTAACCATTTTATAATATATTATTAATAAATGTAGGCATTATTAAATGTATTTTATTTAGATATTTAAATAATATAATAAAATTGATTTTAAATGATAAATAAATGAGTGAATGTGATGTTCAATCACAAATCAAGATGCTGTTTGACATCAGTGACATTGAATATCATCTTTACTATTGTCTTGAGATCAAGTATCATTGAAATCATTCAGAGTTGTGTTTAGGAGTAGCCTCACCTTTAAACAGCAAGAATTCTGCCAATTTTCTCTGGAAAATGCTGTATATAGATAGTGTGAGAGCGCTAGTGTCTATTGGGACTGTGTGTCATGTAGGGAAGTGGATTTGAGTCTCTAGATTAAGGTTGGTAACTGGTTCGGACACTATTTTGTTTATCGTATGTCGGTCTGATTTACGCAAATCAAGACTTGTTCGGTTGAGTGTTGAAAGTGTTTATTGTCATATGCGGTGGGCTAAAAATGAAGAATGTAAGAGCAGGAAAGACAGAGAGCGGGAGAAATTGCTGTTATCTCTGTTGCCTCAGATGCACCTGCTGCACTCTTCAGACAGGAACGAGATGGGAGGAGATGAGAGGAGAAGTGCAGAGCGAAGGAAGAGGTGGAAAGATCAGTGGTATGAAGACGAGAAGATGAGATGAAATGAGAGAGGGAATGAAAGAGAGAGAGCAGAGGAGGAGGAATGGGACTGCTTCAATGGCTCTTAGCTTCAAAGCTCACACCTGAGCCCAGCGTAACCGTATGTATGTGTGTGTTTGTGGATGAGTGTATTCAAGCCTTTTGAGGCATGTCTGGTCAAAGCTTGTTAACAGACTGTGTTTGCTCATGTGGTCTAACAAGGCTCTGATGTGCATGTGTGTGTGTGTGTGTGTGTGTGTGTGTGAATGCCAGATACACATGACCATTAGAAAAGACGGTTTTCAATTTAAGGCAGTGTTGGGTTTTGATGAATGACCTTCCATCTGCCTCAACTTACCTGGCTATGTATGAGTTCATCTCTATTCAGATACAGCCAAATACGGTTTCTCTGACTCGGTGAACCTGACATCATCGTTGACACTGTTTACTTTCTTAATACACATTCCTGGTCTTATTGTGAACCATCAGTCCATGTCATCCCACAGAAAAATCTGGCAATCAATCAATCAATCAATCAATCAATATATCTATCTATCTATCTATCTATCTACACAAAAATGACGGTTCAGTACATACCTCGGTTTTGAAGACACGGTTCGGTATGGGTCCGGTTTGTTCAATTATAATTAAAATTTTGTTAAGGATAAAAAAATATATATCTCTGCTAATGCTGTAAACTGTATAGGGAGCCCTTACTTGCACATTTCTATAATATTAAAGGTTACACTTAACAACAGAGCTTAAACTATTAAATTCAGCTATTTATTTTTTAGAGATAATATTCAACACTCAAATAATAATTATAAAAAATGGACATAAGGCAGTTTTTGCAATAACTTGTATATCTAATTGTAAAATTATGTTTCTCCAATTCGTTGTTCAAATATAATCATTTCCACAGTTACAGTCATAACAAATTTATTTAAACATACATTAAATAATTAAGACATCGCTAACAGGTAAAGTAAATATAATTAATATATCGGCTTATAATAGGATAGTGAGTATATGTAGCGAAATAGTTAATTTCTCTAGCAAACTAACAAGCTGTGGACACTGAATGGCATTTCTGAGGTAAATGTTATACTATGTGACATTGTTTACAAGTTGTTTTATTGACGTCTTTCTGCGGTTGAAACACTGACTGAGCGATTACACCAAGATATGGTATGTTTCAGTAAGTTGTACTGTATATTTCAACATACTTTCAGATGTTCATTCATGTTCATTCTGTAACCAGTAGTAAAGAGAAAGGATATCCACGCTTGTGAAAAAACGCTTTTATATTTCTGGAGTCGTCATCTCATGTCACTGTACATAATTTATCCCCTTTTTTCATTTCTTTATGGTGTGAAACTTTTTAATGAGGAAACAATTACTGTGTGCACCTTAAAGTAAACATCACTGTCACAGCTTCATCTCGATAACAAAACCGCATCAACGTTCATTTACACATATAATGTGTGACTGAACTGGAAATCCATGTGGGAGGGAGCTGTTTTGGTTTATTTCACCAGGAAATGTTTCTATTTGTGCACGAGAGCTTGAAAACGAGCATCTGTGATAAAATTGTTGCCTTTTGACTATCTTTTCATTCACTTGGCTTTTGCATGTGTGAATCAGTTTTGAGGAAAACATTTGCATGTTTATATGTTTATTGATGAGTATGTGAGAGAAAAACCGAAGGGGTATGTTCATCTGTCTGCGCTAATGAGCCTCTTATCTTCCATTTCTGTCCATCCGTCTATATTTGTCTAATGAATCAAATTTCACTGCTCAATGTTTCTATGCCTGAGTACTCATATTGTGTGTGTGTTTTCATTTCTCAGTTCTTCTGCATACAAACGTGTGTGTGTGTGTGTGTGTGTGTGTGTGTGTGTGTGTGTGTGTGTGTGCGTGCATGTCTGGGTTTGTATTTGCTCTGTGCATGTGAGCGTGCATTTGTCTAGAGAGGAGAGGTTGCAGGAAGTATGGTGGGCGACTCAGGTGGGCTTCTCTGAGGTCATAATCTTTGCCTGACTAACCATTGTCTGTCATGCTCTGGCTCCCATTGCTGCCAGTAACACAGACATAAAACTCCCCACACATACTTACAGACACACACATCTACACATTCCCTGTACACACACACACCCTCTCACTCTCTCACCATCCCTTCTCTCTGGTTTCAAAGAACAGACCGCTGAACACACACACCTGCTTTCTACCGCAGCTTGACTGCAGCAGAAAGTAAAAGGAGAAAGAATGAGGTAACTGGAGGGAGTTCAAATGACCAGGGGCTAGAGACCCCTCGTTCCAGTCATTGCACCCCTTGTTGTTTCTAAAAACAGGCTGAGAGGCCTGGTCATTTAAGTATTACAACAGGGCTTCAGTTAAGTTTTTCAACAGATGAATGAATTAAAATATATTAGAACTGACAGTAATAACTACAACTTGATTGTATTAACTAATGTCTTTGCTGCTGAACTTTAATGATTTAACCCTGAGGGTATTTTGTGGCCCTGGAGAAGTTTTGACATGTCCTGACATTTGTGATTATTCAGTTACTTTTAAACATATTAACGTTTTTTTAATTTTTCTGAGGATCACCTCAGGATTTGCGTTTGAATGCTGCACGCTCTCCGTGGGCATGACCTCATTAGCGGATATTGAGGTGACTCTCGAACGACTGACATCTCTCTCTTTTCAAACATATTACATAAACAGAGAGTATTTGTTTTATTTTATTTGACTTACATTATTTAAATCCTGACATTTCATTGTTTCTTTGGACATATTTCTCATGTTTGTGTGATTAGTATTCTCTAAGTTACAGTTCATTTTCTGAGGAGTATCAGAGTGGACTTCATTCAGAAAGAGATAGCAGATTGCGCATCATGTTAGTTTTCTTTATTTAGCAAAAAGCGCAGCATTTTGTTTTTACTGTGAGTGTAGACAAATAAAAGAAGACATTTCACAGTTTTGAATGATGTATAACTCTTATCTGTATGTCCATGTAACACAGTTCGTATGTATGGGAAGAAGGAGGCGGGAACCGGCGAACGTTCAAACCATAACTTTAATATAAAATAAACAAAGAACAAAACAAGGTAATGCCGGCAGACCCTCACGGACATCTACACAAGCACACAAACATAATAAAACATAAAGTAAAGTCCAGGCCTGGTCCTCTCTCGTCCTTCACTGTCGTCGCTCCCCTTTTATGCTTCCGGAGCTCCTCTGTGAGAGACTCGAGACCGGTGCAACACGCAGCTGACACTCATTATCACTCGCTTCACCGGCCTTGCACCGTTCACTAACGGCTCTCACCCGCCCTGCTCGTCACAGTCCAAAATCGAAGGAATATTTTAAGTCTCTTTCACACTGGTAAGAAAAAACCCGAGGTGGTATCGCCGGCGCAACCACCGACCCCAAGAAGTTAAAGAAGGATAGGATACAGGAGAAAAATGTTCAACACTCTTATTGTAATTTTAAGTAATTTCTGCTTATTAGTATGGTTGTATTAAAATTACACTGTTATGATAGTTTGATTATAAAGTATATTTGAGACTACAGACTATATAGATCTATGTGAGACTACAGTTTGAATGAATCCCCTTTTTTTTTTCCATGACACATTGACATTACAGTATAGAATGGCTCTTTCAGCATTATCCTGAACATTGTATAAGCATTCATTTCATGTGTCATAGAATGGAAGAGAGGCTCTCAGGAGTCTGTCACATAAAAATCAGTCTACAGGCTTTCATTGACAACCTAGGAAGTCAGGAAAGGTCTCTTTTTTCAAGTATTGTTAGAAGCTGTTCACACATTTACAATAAAAAAGTGATTAGTACATGAATAATATTTAATATCATTAAAAACAGATACAATATAATATAAAACATTTGTTGATATCATAACACTAATACCTTGCAATACTTGAAATAGTATTGGAATGTATTTAATCTATTTAGAATGACCTTGTGCTATGTTAATATTCTTTATAGTTGTGTTATGTGACTGAGAAGGGTAAAATAGTTTAGTACCAGTAGGTTAGTTCAAGAAAAGTAGTATGATATGACATCATTGTGATGAAACACCATTGTTTTTACATGCTACCTTGGCATTGCTGTTGTTGTTTTGAAGCACCTTTTGTTTTTTTTTTAGCTTTGCTATCGAGCACTGAGCCAAAAGTTCAGCAAGTGAGAATGAGGGATGAAGTGAAAGACATGCATCGAGACAGAGTGAGAAAAACGCTCTACCTGCTTGCCTGGTCTGTGAGCACACCATCAGTCTTTACTGGGAAATCTATGTGCCTGAACAATGTCTTCTCTAGCACAACAAGTGATGAGTCTGGCTTCATCTGCAGAGAATGAGAAAGATAGAGCGAGGGGGCGATGGCGTGAGGGTGAGAAAGCGAGACAGTGAGAGGAAATTGTGAGCAGTTAAAAAGAGAGGGAGAGCAGAAGAGAAGGGAAAACAAATGCATCTCATTATCTAAGCGGGCTCCTCTGCAGTGCTCTCCTCACACATCAGTGTCCACACAGCTCCAATTGCTTCCTTTAAATCAGTTTGAAGCCCAAGCCTTGCCCCATATGTCTCGGTGTGAAGCCCCTCACTCCTCACTGCTGAGCTGCACACAGCAATAACGCCCCCTAGTGCCTAGAAACTCCAGGGGAGCAACTAGCTACATGAACAACAACACCAAGTTCTAATTACTATGTGCCAGTTCTCACTGGGTATTTGTTTGGTTTATTTGCTAGGGTTTTTTCAAAGTGAAATTAAGGATTTTATATTGTTTTGGGTATGTGAGCTTGCCCCTCTGAGGAAAAAAAAAACTGATGATCATAATTTGAGAATATTCCACAGAGCATCTTGTGCTTCAGAGGAAGCCAGAAAATGAACGTAGTTCACATAGTAAATATCATAAATTATCTTGTTATCGGCGACTTAGAAGTCAAATTTATTTGTGTTATTTATTTATTTATTTGAATTAATGATATTTTGGAAGTTATTTATTAAATATCTTAATAATAATTAATATTTTTCATTTTAATTATTAATATAATATATTAGATATTTGTCTGTTATATATATATATATATATATATATATATATATATATATATATATATATATATATATATATAATCTGTTACTGTTCAGACTTTTATGTAGAATGTTGTCAGACTCATTTAAAGGGATAGTTCACCCAAAAATGAAAATTATCCCAATATTTACTCACCCTCAAGCCATCCTAGGTCTATATGGCTATCTTCTTTCAGACAAACACAGCGATATATTTAAAAATATCCTGGCTCTCCCAAGCTTTATAATGGAAGTGAATGGGGGCATGTTTTGAAGAAAAAAAAAAAATGCATCCATCCATCATAAATATAATCCATTTCGGCTCCAGGGGGTTCAGCGTTCAGAGTTTTTGTAAGAAAACATCATATATAAAACTTAAATAACTATAAAATCTAGCTTCCGGCAGATGGCCATACACATCGATTTGCGTCTGAAAAGTAACCCCTGACCCGACGTAATGACGAATGCGGAAGCTCAGAGGATAGAGCAAAACAAAACACCGGTCACGAATTATAAGTCTAAAATGAGAAATTTTAAAGAGAAATGTTGAAGGATTTCGATATAAGAGAAGAGGAGTTTGAGTTTGTTGCCCAGCCCTATTTTTTTAAATCACGAGAGAGGTCTAAGCTTATGATACTCCTACATACTGCATCACACATTGCGTCAGTGGGTTACTAATTCAACGCAGAAGTCGACTTGCGCAGTATGCGTACGGTCATCTGCCGGAAACTAGTTATTATAGTTTATAAAGTTTTAAATATGGATATTTTTCTCACAAAAACCCATCACTTCACTTCAAAGGGCCTTTGTTAACCCCCTGGAGCCATATGGATTGTATCTATTGATGCATTTTTTTGGGGGGGCAGCTTCTACCATTATAAAGCTTGGAGGAGCAAGGATATACATCTCCGATTGTGTTCGTCTGAAAGAAGATAGTTATATACACTTAGGATGGCTTGAGGGTGAGTAAATCATGGTATCACTTTCATTTTTGGGTGAACTATCCCTCTAAGAGTTTCAGGGGCCTTTCACACAGAACGTCTTCTTGCTTTTGGTCTGTGGTGTTTTTTAACTGTTGTGTCAGAATACGTTGTGCTTTTACATTGTAAAAAATGCAGCTTTTAAAAACACAAGACCTGCAGTTTTGCACTGTCTAGGTTTTTTTTAATGCTAAAGTGCTTTCTGGGTGAACAGCCTTAAGTTCATAAGCAGTATTTTAAGATATTCCTTACACATTGTACAACCAAAAATGATCCCGTTTCACACTTTTACATCCAATATCAAGCTCACAGTAGGATAAACTGTGCAACTCGGGTAAACTTGGACAGTGCCACATTTGAGTTCGATTCGTTTGAACAGAGCACAAAAACTGATTTTCACTCCCTCTCGTCAAAAGCGGCGAGAAGCGCTCTGTAGCCCCGAGCGATGCGGGGAAAGTTGCACAGCAGAGAGGTAAGAGGGAGCGCTTTGATCGGCGGCGTGCGCGTCTCTTCTGCTGGAGGTGATTTGCAGCACTGTTGCTGCTGCTCTTTTTTTCTATAAGCAGAGCGCTATGCTAGATTAGCATTTAGTGCATTTCCACAGGCTTGTCGACAGCGCAGGGGCCGCGCTTCATCATCCGTCTGTGATTCACACAGGCGTTTCAATTGATAATGAGATGGTGTGCTTCTGCAGTGTCGTGCTGAGGCCACTGAAAGTGAAAGGGCTCTGATAGAAAACAACCAAGGAACACTGCGAGGCCCTTCGTTAAGATCTTAAATAACCATGTGCAGGGTGAGGCCCTAAGTAAGATTTGTTTCACTATTTGTTCCAAAGCATTAAAGAGGAACTATTATGCATAAACGCCAATTTATGTTTGTGCCAGTAGGTGTCCAAACTCCATACCCCACCCCCAGCGATGACAAATGCACCTACGCCTTTCATTTTTGTTTATTGGAAGCTTGCAAGTGCAAATAGCCAACATTAACCAAATATGAACATATCTTTAATCACCTATGTTTAAATGAGCTAATGATAACTGGGATAAGCAAGGTGACGCATACACAAGCAACAAATGCCCCTTAAAACATTTTACCATGCTCATTACTGAATAGTTCATTTGACTTAGTGTTAGTTTTTCGAAAAGTACTATCTTTCTCTCTGTGTGATAGTGTGCTTGATGAATTCATGACTACGCAATAGTCATTCATTACGCAATAGTCCATTCGTATAGTAGAACTGTGTGTATTACGACCTGCTAGGACCTGCAATGTGAGATCCACCAATCAGAGAGGTTCCCAACTCTCAGTTGATTTTTTGATTTGATAAAATTATAGGAATATACACCAAACAGGCATAACATTATGAGCACTGACAGGTGAAGTAAATAACACTGATTATCTCTTCATCACGGTGGTGGGTGGGATATATTAGGCAGCAAGTGAACATTTTGTCCTCAAAGTTGATGTGTTAGAAGCAGGAAAAATGGGCAAGCGTAAGGATTTTAGCGAGTTTGACAAGGGCCAAATTGTGATGGCTAGATGACTGGGTCAGAGCATCTCCAAAACTGCAGCTCTTGTGAGATGTTCCCGGTCTGCAATGGTCAGTATCTATCAAAAGTGGTCCAAGGAAGGAACAGTGGTGAACCGGCGACAGGTTCATGGGTGGCCAAGGCTCATTGATGTACGTGGGGGGCAAAGGCTGGCCCGTGTGGTCCGATCCAACAGATGAGCTCCTGTAGTTCAAATTGCTCAACAAGTTAATGCTGGTTCTGATAGAAAGGTGTCAGAATACACAGTGCATCACAGTTTGTTGCGTATGGGGCTGCATAGCTGCAGTCCAATCAGGGTGCCCATGCTGACCCCTGTCCACCGCCGAAAGCGCCAACAGTGGGCACGTGAGCATCAGAACTGGACCACGGAGCAAGAGAAGATGGTGGCCTGGTCTGATGAATCACATTTTCTTTTACATCACGTGGATGGTCAGGTGCGTCTGTCGCTTACCTGGAGAACTCATGACACCAGGATGCACTATGGGAAGAAGGCAACCCGGCGGAGGCAGTGTGATGCTTTGGGCAATGCTCTGCTGAGAATCCATGTGGATGTTACTTTGACCACCTTCCTAAGCATTGTTGCAGACCATGTACACCCTTTCATGGAACCAGGATAATGCGCCCTGCCACAAAGCAAAAATGGTTCAGGAATGGTTTGAGGAGCACAACAATGAGTTTAAGGTGTTGACTTGGCCTCCAAATTCCCCAGATCTCAATCCAATCAAGCATCTGTAGGATGTGCTGAACAAACAAGTCCGATCCATGGAGGCCCCACCTCGCAATTTACAGGACTTAATGGATCTGCTGCTAACATCTTGGTGCAGATACCACAGCACACCTTCAGTCCATGCCTCGACGGGTCAGAGCTGTTTTGGTAGCAAAAGGGGGACCAACACAATATTAGGAAGATGGTCATAATGTTATGCCTGATCAGTGAATAGCATTTTCTTTTTTCTGTGAGTGCTCAGCGCCTATGCTTTTCAACGTTCGTTAGTGTGTATAATGTTGCTGTTTGAGCATGAAATAGGTCTGCAAAGTTACAAAGCATAACATCACTCCAAATGGAGTTAATCTCTATATCAGTAAGCACTGTTTCTGAATTCCCTAAAACGTTGTGATTGCAGTCTTGAGATTTCTTCTGGGAATGTAAACGCCACAATATTTCTCATTTATACACAGAAAAAAATGTAAAAAAAAAAAAGGTGAGTTACCTTAGTAGTGTGTTGGAACGTGTGTAAGGGGTATGACATTTCTGAAAGCCCGCTTGAAGCGGCTGACCAATCCCAACACACTGCTCCAGACTGACCAATCAGAGCACATTTGAGCTTTTCAGAAGAAGGGGCTTCATAGAGACAGGAACTAAACAGAGTTTAACTAACAGGCTGGGAAGAGACAACAATGTAAAATATGTGAAAAATAAGGTGTTTTTTGAACATTCAAGCACAGAAGCCTATTCTATCAGACCCTATAAACAAAATCAAGACTTTGAAATAAGAACATAATATGGCCTCTTTAAAGAATAAAGATAAATTGGATCCATTCGTCGATAACAATAGATCTCTTTTTATTGTCTGTTTTAAGTGAACCTGGGAAGCTTATCCATCTGAGTTGTGCAATTAAGTATTCAAGTCAGTAAAAAAAAATACTGACCAAAACAAATAAACCATGAATTATTGCAATGGCTTTTTTTTTTATGTTGGACAAGTGGATAAGCATAAGTGACTACACTACCTGTATGATTTATTTATGCATGCATTCAATCTAACAAATAATTGATTAATTTGCATAGAGCAAACTGCATGAGACTCATTTACTATACATTAGTTGACTATAAGCTGGACATACTGATATGAATGATAATAATGTGTGGCCTGAAGAAGTGGGATGCTATTACTTTTCAAAGCAATCAGATTTACAATTTTATTTCCTGGCAGACGATAAAGCGGGTATAAATCTGTAAGGTTTACACTGAAGGATGGACTAAAGCCATATCTAGAGAGAATAAAGACTTGAAGGTGGACTCTTTTGACTTGGCCAGAATAACTTCACAGTCATATACTGTAGCAACATGCTAAAAACCACTCAGAACTTATTTGTGCTCCCACTGGCATTTGCTGCATTGTCAGTGTGCATTTGCATGAAGATGAACTTTGTCTCTTACTAATGTTGCCTCAGATCACCAGCTCTCATTGAAAATGAATGACTTGTGGTCGCTTTGTTTCTTCAAAGTGCTGTCAGTGTGAATGCCATTAAGATGAAAGAAATAGCTTTTATTGCTTTGGTCAGGACACGTGTAAAGCAAACGCTAATTCTTCCCTTACAGATGAAGTATGTGATGTTTTCACTGAATAAGTACTTCATCCTATCCTGGTTTAATTTGCAGAGTCAACTTTACTAGTCATCACTACTTTCATTTTTCCTGAAAGGGAGTTTGAACGTGTTGTTTTTTTCCTCGGAAGTGTTTGGAAGACCTTTTTAAAAATTGAATTTTTATAATTAATCATACAAATGAATGTTAAACATACCACCCCCTGCCTCCCACAAAATAATTTTTTTACTTTCTGAATGAACCAGTTTTCCATTATGTAGCCAAAACCCTTCAAATTTAGCTTACATGTGAAGACATTTAACCAATTTTGTCTCCAAAGTAGCTCACTCAGAAACTCTAGTATTTGTGTGCTTGTGTGTGTGTTTAAAGCTCAGAAATATCTCTTCAACCAGACACCAAATGAGTTCACAGCTTGCAATAAAATAATATATTGTGACAATCCCCTGCAGGTTAATCTCTCCTCACCTTCTCCTCATTCTCTCTCTTGTCTAAGTCCCACCCTCACAGCCGTACATCCAGCTGGAGTCTGATGAGCCGTGGGTGGAGGGAGACGAATACACAGTGACCTGCATTGCTCCTGATGCAAAACCTCCTGCAGAAATCACCATGTTCAGAGGTACGCCATCGCTTAAGAGCCCCACTCTTTCTTACGTCCATTAAGCGGGGCTCTTATGAGACAATTACGCTGTAGATACACAACAGTGATAAAAGATGAAACCTCTCTTCGGGAGCTTTCAAAGCAGTGGCTGTAAACTCAAACCAAGAGACTTCATGATTCATTTACTAAGTTTGTGTCACACCATCTCTTGGCAAGAAGTACCCTGAGGCAGCTTACTGACTCTAAAACTTTTTTCTTTTTTCTTTTTTTTTCTTTCTTTCTCAGATGGAGAGGAGCTGACGGAAACCGATTCTTTTACAATGTCAGGCTCACAGGATAAGCTTTTAAACACTCATGCCGAAGTCATGTAAGTTTGTGTGCAAACAATGAAGTTAAAAAAGATTCTTTGTTCAGTTGAATCCACTTCACCACTTACATTTTACTGTATGACCTTGAGAATTTGTCTGTTTGGAGTTATAAATTACCTAAGAGAAAGATTTTAGACTGTATATAAATAAAAAGAAGCAGTCATCAGAGGAGTTTGTTAAGAAAGACTTTTCATTTAACCAACAAGTTCAAGTTTTTCTCTCAAAAGAGAATTCTTGAGTTTGGTATTCAAACAATATTTAAAGGAACTGTCTCTTACTAATTAAAATTCTTTCTTTTATCCACCGTCATGTCATTCAAAAACTGTATGTTTTCATTTCTCCCATGAAACACAGCAGGATGTGTTTAGCAGAAGGTCCAGGCTTCTATTTTCCACCATCTCTCCCAAATCTCATTCATGATTATGTTTAATTAAAAAAATATTTTTTTTTAATAAAAGGTGAGGAACCACCAGCATGCCTGTTGGACTCCATTGACTATTAAGCATGTTTACCTGCTTTTAATGTCATTAGGGAACATTTTCATATGAAAAAAAGTTCTTCAATAAATATTTTACTTTATTATTTTTAAGGCCCACTGAAGTGCCTTGAAATGCGCAGCATTATTCAATTTCCACTGAAACAGGAAGGCAGGGTGGGACATATAGAGCAGTTCCTCCCCTTGTTAAAGGGATAGTTCACCCAAAAATGAAAATTTGATGTTTATCTGCTTACCCCCAGGGCATCCAAGATGTAGGTGACTTTGTTTCTTCAGTAGAACACAAATGATGATTTTTAACTCGAACTGTTGCCGTCTGTCAGTCAAATAATGCGAGTCAATGGTAACACAATTTATAAGAGTCAATAAACAGGAACAGACAGGTGACGACATATTGATGTCCTAAGACACGAAACGATCGGTTTGTGCGAGAAACCGAACAGTATTTATATATTTTTTTACCTCTAATACACCACTATGTCCAACAGTGTTCAGCACTCGCTTGGTGAGGTCTGATCGCGCTCTGACAGCGGAAGTGATGTCTCGCACATATTCTTCAATGAGTGCTAGACATCACTGCCTTTGTCAGAGCGCGATCAGACCTTACTAAACGAGTGCTGAACGCAGTTGGACATAGTGGTGTTTTAGAGGTAAAAAAATATATAAATACTGTTTGGTTTCTCGCACAAACCGATCGTTTCGTGTCTTAGGATATCAATGTGCCGCCACGAGCCACAGGGTTTCATTTGGATTGGTCTGTGCGTGTTTATTGACTCTTATAGATTGTGTGACCATTCACTCGCATTATACGGCTGACAGATGGCAATGGTTGCAGTTAAAAATCATCATTTGTGTTCAACTGAAGAAACAAAGTCACCTACATCTTGGATGTCCTGGGGGTAAGCAGATAAACATCAAATTTTCATTTTTGGGTAAACTATCCCTTTAAATAGCCAATAGCATTTTGTTTATATCATGCACGGCCAGAGCCGTTGAACTCTGTAAAGCCTCAGTTGCCTTCTAATCTCTAACTGTTTCTCCTCCTAATCTCCTCAATATCGCTTTAAAATACAGCATTCTGTGCAGAATTCAAATGGGTCCAATACATTTTCTGGTATGCGCCGACTTGTGCATATGATCCGCTCTGTGCTATCATGTCGCGGAGTTAGCCTTTTCATTACATTTCTATGGATGTTGAGCTTCACACTTGTGCTTATTTTGGAATAAGGCTGTTACATAACAAAATGTGGAAAAAGTAAAGTGCTGTGAATACTTTCTGAATGCATATATATATATATATATATATATATATATATATATATATATATATATGCAAGATATGAAGATATGCATCTTACTGACCCAAAACTTTGTAAATAAATAAATAACTATTCAAATGTGCCATGTAAAGGTCAGTCATGACACATCATAGCAAATGATGCTTGCGTTTTAACCTGGCAAGTTTGAATTTTGTGCACAATTGCGAATAAGATTTGAGAGCTACAGCCAAGAGGAAATGATTATGACCTAAATTTCTGTATTTTCCTCATGAAAAGCTGTCATGTGGCTTCAGAAGACTTGAAATATAGCACCAAAGTGCCACTTTATGGTACTTTTTTCATTTTTAGAACTTGACAGCCTCAGTATTCATTCACTTTCATTGTATGCAAATGAGCAGCCTGGACATTCTGCCTAACGTCTCGTTTTGTGTTCCACAAAAGATAGAAAATCATAGCAGTTGGAATGATGTGCAAAATGACAATGAAATTTTCATTTTTGTATGAATTTCCTAATTTCAGTAGCGATATAAAAGCATGTTTTCTTTATTAAAACCTCTTTTCAGCTTTCCATGCAACATACTTACCTAGATTGACCAAGGACTTTTTTTACCTGCAGCCTCATAAATGTTTAGTCAATAGGCAAATCCTGAAATCCATGTGGAGTTATGTCAGAATATCTGAAACGTGTATCTACTTCATTCCACTTGCGCTGCACTCTTGAAAAAGGTAGTGCTGAACAATCAAATCTTGGAAGCCAGGTACAGTTAAGTGTACACTGGCAGTGCTCCAGGCTGGCAAATGGAGTAAAGTTATGAGATCAGTGGGGTTGTGGGTAATTGTGGCAACATTCGGGATGAGAAAGTGCCACAGTGTGAAATGCATTAATGCAAGTCAACCCCACTCTCTCTCTTACAGAATCAGGGCACGAAGCTCGGACGACGCACGGGGGCTGACGTGTCGAGCGAAGAACCCAGCAAGCCCTCGAGCTCTTGAGACTGGCATGACCATGAGGGTATACTGTAAGAACCCTTCATTGTGTAAATTGTTTACAATTGAGTACTCTTAATGATATATGCATTTTTTTTATTCATGTTCATGATGTGAAGAGCCAATGTATTTGGTATTTGAAATCTCAGTTCAAGCAGAGTTAAATTAAATGGAGCACACACTGTGAATAATGAAAATCACCAAGACTTTGAGTTTAAGTCATAGATTTTGCTCACATAGTGCCAAGTTCATAGCCACAGCTTTGTGACTCATAGTCAGTTGGGCCTTTTTCCTGTCAAGTAGTACTCCTTGTCCTTTCACTTTGGGAAGAAATTTCCCCTTCAATCTGAGACGATAACAAGTACCAAGAAATACCATTAAAGTCGACATGAAATGCTGTTTGCAAGCCGTTTTCATTTCCACAATGTGAAATTCAGTGAGGAAAAACTGTTGATTTGTTTCTTTTAGAGCTGGTTGGATTGCAAAAAGTGGTCTTTGCATGACTGTTATTCAAAAAATGCAAGTTTTACATCTAAATATATTAGGTTACACTAAAACAAACAAAAAAAGGTAAAGTAAATGTACACCCCAAAAAATGGTTAAATAAATGTTCATCCCCAAAAATGGTAAAGTAAATGTTCAACCTAAAATGAAAATTCATCATCATTTACTCATCCTCATATGGAGCCCCTAAAGAGTCATTGGAGGAAAAAATATATTTCAGTGCTTTCATGTTCTCTTGTAAAGAGTGAGCGTTCACTCGCAAAGCTTTTGTGATGGAAATAATATGAGGTAGGAGGCAAACTATATTTCATTGCTTTCATGGGCAAACACAAAGTTTCTTGGGAGAACGCAAAACATTTGCTATAGAACGCTAATGTTTTGCGAGAGAATGCATAGATTATCAGGAGAACGCAAATATTTTGCTAGAGAACACAATGGATTCTTGTGAGAACGGAATTGTTTTGTGAGAGAATGCAAAGTTCTCTCTTTCAAAACACTGCTTCATGAAGCTTCGAAGCTTTATGAATCTTTTGTTTCGAATCAGTAGTTCGGAGGGTGCATCAAACTGCCAAAGTCACGCCCCCCAGTGGTGAACCATTGAAATTTTGAAACACTTATGACATAATGAAGCCTCGTTTACTGAAATCTTTGGCAGTTTGATACACGCTCCGAACCACTGATTCGAAACAAAAGATTTGTAAAGCTTCGAAGCTTCATGAAGCAGTGTTTTGAAATCGTCCATCACTAGATATTGCTGAATAAAGTTGTTATTTTGGGGTTTTTTGGTGCTCAAAAAGTATTCTCGTCGCTTCATAACATTAAAGGTTGAATCACTGTAGTCACATGAACTGTTTTAAATACGTCTTTAGTAGCTTTCTGGGCATTGAAAGTGTTAATTATCTTGCTGGCGATACAGGCCTCACTAAGCCATCGGATTTTATCGAAAATGTCTTAATTTGTGTTCTGAAGATGAACGAAGGTCTTACGGGTGTGGAACGACATGAGGGTGAGTAATTAATGACAGAATTTTCATTTTTGGGTGAACTAACCCTTTAAAGGGCTTCATACCCTCATGACTTTTAAAACCTGTATGATTTTTCTTTCTGCAGAACACAAAAGAAAATTTGTGTATAATGAAAGTACTGTAAATGTGGTTCAAAACAATATTGGACCCCAATGACTTATAGTATGGACAAGAAACACAGAGACATTTTTCACAATATCTTTTCTTGTGCAAACTTTGAGTAAACAATCCCTTTAAGGTAACAATTTCAAGTTGCCATTTTGTACCAAGTAGGGTTGATTTCCATTTCATATTGACTTTAAATTGAAACCCCAAAGTCCTTTCAAATCAGTTTATGGCATCATGTTTTAAAACACATTTTTCCATGTTAAGTTTATACGCTTATCTGTTATGTCATTAGGTGAGCTTTGAAAACCGATGCAGCCTAATGCCCATATTCCATGTGATATGATACATTTCACACACATAAGCTTCCACCGAAATGCCGATCCCATTTTTTTCTGCTCACTAAATTTATGCTTTAAAACATTGCCCCCCTTTCACTCACCCCAGCTCATGGTTCCATTACCGCCCAGCCAGTGCAATAAGTGCTAATGTAGCAGAACCGATGGCCAGCAACGCTGTCTTACTCAGCACGCCTGGCCCATCAAATCCAACTTTCCACTGGCCATTTTCATCTGCGGCAGATTGTGAGCAAGACGGCACTTTGTCATGGCAGACTCTCATCCGTCCATCGCGCTCGCTTCTAAACTGATTGGGGCAATAACAAAGAGCGGCCCAGCCCCATAATTTATTTTATGGCAAATGTATTATTCAGCTCCACTGTAATTTATTCATGTTCCACATTGCCTTATTACGGTTTAAACATCTGTTATTTTGGTTTATGGACTGGTGCCAGTGTGTGGGTCGCTCTTTATTCTTAATGGTTTCATCAAAGGGACAAGCGATGTCTTCCCGCTGCACTGGCGTGAAATGTTCTCGATTTAACAATGTTGTACAGGACTAGAATAGAGTCATGCTCTTTCTGACCCTTTGATGCTGAAACTTGTGGTCGTTTTTCTTGCTCTTGCTCTTTCTTCTTCTTCCATTTCATCTCTCATGACTGGCTCTAACATGAAAAGATGCCCATCTTCACAGAACAAAGGCAAGATCTTTTGTTTTAATAATAATTCCCTCCTTCTCACGCATGAACTGTACTCATTTCATTTCTTCTTAAGAATAGCCGTGCTGCGATGCCTGCGAATACATACATATGATTCAAACTTCTGTCTATTGGTGTTGTAACCATTCATTTTCTTGTGAATTCCTTCGTTCAGTTCCCCCGCAGGCTCCGGTGATCATAGGATTAGGAAATGAAGAGGTCAAAGCTGGTTCCTTTCTGAGGGTGGTGTGCATGTCGTATGGAGGCAACCCTTTAGCCACTCTGCATTGGATTAAGGTGAGAGAAATATAAGAAATTCTTCCTCGGTTGCCCTTTTCCTTTTCAGAAATAATTACTTGGCCTTTACCTTTACTTGAATAGGATACAGAACAAGACCTTGTGTTTGACTTGTAGTTATTGATTAAATGTGTATTTCCCATAAATTAAAGAATAATTTTTGTTTGATTGGTAATACTTTACAATATAATAATAATAATAATAATAATAATAGGTAATGCATTAGTTATCAGTGTTAGGATAACGCATTACAAGTAATCAGATTACTTTTTTTCAAGTAACTAATTAAGAAACACATTACTTTTAAATTTATAAGAATATATCTAACTTTTTTTTTATATGTAACGCAAGTTACTTTATTTTCCCATGTATTGACTGACAGCTCTCCTGTTCCCATGCTGAGAGAAATTGGGAGTAAATGCAGAAACATTGTGTGTGCTGTGTAGTTCTAGAATAAATGTGAGCATACATTTACTCACTTGCACAAAACAGATTCAGTATTCACCAAAATCAATAAAAACAGGCAAACTCAGAATATTAATAAAACCCGCAATAATTAAATGTTAAATTACACAAATATACTTCATGTATTTAATCTCACTTTATTAAACCATTGCTGCTGACCTTCAATGATCCAGTTCAACCATACTAATAAGTAAAAATGGCTTTAGATAAACATCAGATTTATTTAATTTGTTTATTTATTTATTTATTTTTATTTTTTGATTAAGTAAGAGTGTTGAATTTTCTTATCCTGCGTTCTTTTCTTCTGCGATCCATTTTCTTCAGCCTGAGGCTTATTAATTTATCTTTAGTAATTTAACTTTAGTGTTTTGTTTGTTTGTTTGTTTCATTATTATAAAAAAAAACAAGAAACTCAGATGAGATTAAGTAATGTAGAAGTAATTTAATGCATTACTTTCCATAAAAAAGTAACTAAGTAACGCAATTAGTTACTTTTTTAGGGAGTAATGGAATATTGTAATGCATCAACTTTTAAAAGTAACTTTCCTCAACACTGATAGTTATCATTACACTAACTAACAATGAGCCATATATTTGCTACAGTATTTATTCATTAATGTGTTAATGAGTCAGTGACATGTTAGCTCTGGTCTATTAAATAATATTAACAGATACAACTTTTTATTTTAATAATGTAATTGTAAATGTTGAAATTAAAATGACCTAAGATTAATAAAGGCTTTAGAAGTGTTTTTCATTGTTGGTTCATGTTAATTAATGTTAACAAATGTAACCTTATTGTAAAGTGTTACCATTTGAACTCAAAATAGATTAACAGAGTTCACAAATGCATTGAACACCAAGTTTGTTTGCCATGCTGCAGAAAGGGTCCAAATGATGTCACTTCCTGTGTGTCACAATTTTAAGAAATATTGATTTATCAGACCAGGCCACCTTCTTCCATTGCTCCGTGGTCCAGTTCTGATGCTCACATGCCCACTGTTGGCACTTTCGGCGGTGGACAGGGGTCAGCATGGGCACCCTGACTGGTCTGCGGCTATGCAGCCCCATACGCAACAAACTGTGATGCACTGTGTATTCTGACACCTTTCTATCAGAACCAGCATTAACTTCTTGAGCAATGTGAGCTACAGGAGCTCGTCTGTTGGATCGGACCACACGGGCCAGCCTTCGCTCCCCAAGTGCATCAGTGAGCCTTGGCCGACCATGACCCGGTCGCCGATTAACCACTGTTTCTTCCTTGGACCACTTTTGAAAGATACTGACCACTGCAGACCGGGAACACTCCACAAGAGCTGCAGTTTTGGAGATGCTCTGACCCATCACATTTGGCCCTTGTCAAACTCACTCAAATCCTTACGCTTGCCCATTCTTCCTGCTTCTAACACACCAACTTTGAGGACAAAATGTTCACTTGCTGCCTAATATATCCAACCCACTAACAGGTGCCATGATGAAGAGATAATCAGTGTTATTCACTTCACCTATCAGTGCTCATAATGTTATGCCTGATCGGTGTATATTAAATAGGTAATAATTTAAAAAAGTAGAAAATTTAGCATAATAAGTTTGTACAAAACACTGAATATTCAGCAGACTGTCAAATATAAAATGATGAAATGCTTGAAATAAAGTAATGAAATCTATGATTTTATTTTTGGTGCAGTATAGTTAAGAAGGTTAAAACCTCTAAGGTATGAGAAGCAAAATCATTATTTTTGTGTGGAGGGTTAGTTTAAAAGTAGCTATTATGTTCATTTTATAGTTCATCTAGCATATGTAATAGTTCATAATCCAAAAAAGTCTAAAAAGTCATGGGACACCAAAGTGTACTGCATTCATGGAAAGTGCCACTTAGATAAATTGGTCCGAATGTTACGTTAAGCAGGTAGCTGTTAGATGAAAAAATTATGGGTTGCATCATTCAACCATGTGAGAGCTGTTTACCAAAATACTTTGCAGGCCAATTACCATGAACGTAATGCCAGAGTAAGGTCACGGTGGAACGCAGGTTTACTAAAGTAATTTGAAGCTAGCTAGGATCTGACAGGAGCACCAGTGGTTTTATATTCTTTAAATTTTCCCAACCTCAGAAATTATGAAGCATTGGCATCTCAAACAACTTAATAAATGTGATGCAAAGCTTCAATGCCACTGAAAATTCTGCTGAGACTGTGTCAGAGGACTAACTCAAGATAACAGTGTGCATATGTTCACAAAGAGACAGTGCTGAGAGCACAGAATGAACAAAAGCACTGCTTTTTTATAAAGGCCATTCAACATTTCTTAAATACACTCTGAGTGTGGCTCTCGGGTAATGTTAAGTGGACTGCCCTTGTGTAAATTCTTCTCTTAAATAGAACATTAAGAAACTATGGTAAATGTATTTTTTTAATTCAATCATTTATTTAGTTAGTGTGTGTGTGTGTACGCTTGTGAGTGAACGACTAAATTCAGCAAGCCTAGGGGAAAGCTGAGAGCTGCAGCCAAGAACTTTATTAAACGACTGTGTTTAGAGACAGAGAGAAGACGTCAAGCTTTAAATCATTTGCAAGTGAAGTCTAGGCAGCCATCTACTTTTCAATTCATGTAGTGTCCCGCAGACAGACTCACAGTGGAGACTCTCAGTTTACTTTGATAAAATGTGTCAGTCCTGACATCTCTAATAATTTTCAGCTAATGCAAATGTTAGTGTCTGCAAAGGCGTTGACTGGATGACTGATTTCAGACACAAATGTCTTTTTCTACAAGTAAAGTTGGCTTCTATCTATCTGTCTGTCGATCAGTTGGTCATTATCTTAGTCTGTCTGTGCCATCTTTTCTCAGAATGGAGAAGTCCTGTCCACTAGCTGGGAGGTGGACGTTGTGTCACGTATGTCCAGTAGCGTGTTGAAAATGGAGGTGAAGCCAGAGGACAATCATGCTGTGCTGCAGTGCGAGAGCGTCAACCAAGTGTCTCGTTCACCGATGTCCCTCACTCGCACTCTCACCGTCTTGTGTGAGTAGTCAGTAAAATGTAATCTTCTGCTCAAAAAGCCATCAAACTTCTAAGAAGGCCAAAAGCCTTGTAGTTTTCAGCATAGCCTTAAAACAAAAGCTTGATCTTTCATGACACACTGTCACTTACCATAAGCCAATTACACATGGCTGTATCATGGCTGACAAGTAAATCAGGTCAGTACTTGTTGCTACTTGCCGTTTCTGTAATCTTTCATTAACAGACGATGGTTTGTAACGGTGGTCTTGTCACAACAAATTCTAAATGTCAAATAACCATCTCTTATCACAAATTTACTTTCATTGGCACATATAGGGTTATTGAGAATACATCTGAGTGCACACAAATACTGATACCATTTAGGAATTTATTAGAAGATCTCTCTAGACACTTCTCTCACCATTTCATTGATCAGCTAGATCATTATTTGAGAACTGTAAGAGGATCAAGAGAACATATCTTAATGGCCTCAAATCCTTTGTGGCAAGACTAGCGTGTTTAAACAATTTGCTGGGAAGATATGCTGACTGTCCATTTATCTTGCTTCTCTTTCTGTTGTGGTAATCACTTTTGCTCACAGTTGAGCCAGCTGAGGTAACGTTACTGGGCTCCTTCGAAGCTGTGGAGGGACAGGAGATAAATCTGAGCTGTTACACTTCCTCCAGTAATCCGCCGGTCCATATCCGCTGGTGGCTCGGGTTCAAGGAGCTCAACAGAACGAATGTTACCATCTCTGAGGTATTCAACTTAACACTTAAAGGTGCCATCAAACGTTTTTTTTACAAGATGTAATATAAGTCTAAGGTGTCCCCTGAATGTGTCTGTGAAGTTGCAGCTCAAAATACCCCACAGATTTTTTTTAATACATTTTTTTAACTGCCTATTTTGAGGCATAATTAGAAATGTGCCGATTCAGGCTGCGGCCCCTTTAATTGCTCTATCACTGCATAAACAAAGATCACACAGCTAATATAACCCTCAAAATGGATCTTTACAAAGTGTTTGTCATGCAGCATGTCTAATCACGTAAGTATGGTATTTATTTGGATGTTTACATTTGATTCTGAATTAATTTGAGGCTGTGCTCCGTGGCTAACGGCTAATGCTACACTGTTGGAGAGATTTATAAAGAATGAAGTTGTGTTTGTGCATTATACAGACTGCAAGTGTTTAATAATGAAAATAGTGACGGCTCTTGTCTCCGTGAATACAGTAATAAACGATGGTAACTTTAACCACATTTAACAGTACATTACCAACATGCTAACGAAACATTTAGAAAGACAATTTACAAATATCACTAAAAATATCATAATATCATGGATTATGTCAGTTATTATCGCTCCATCTGCTATTTTTCGCTGTTGTTCTTGCTTGCTTACCTAGTCTGATGATTCAGCTGTGCACATATCCAGACATTAATACTGGCTGCCCTAATGCCTCGATCATGGGCTGGCATATGCAAATATTGGGGGCGTACACCCCGACTGTTACGTAACAGTCGGTGTTATGTTGAGATTCGCCTGTTCTTCGGAGGTCTTTTAAACAAATGATATTTATATAAGGAGGAGGAAACAATGGAGTTTGAGACTCACTGTATGTCATTTCCATGTACTGAACTCTTGTTATTCAACTATGCCAAGATAAATTCAATTTTCAATTCGATGGCACCTTTAACAGTCAAGATAGAGGATCTTACAAAAATGACCATATACTGTTACTGAAATTATAAAACACTCTAAAATTGTTTCTATATCTTGCTTTCAATAGGTTCATCAGCAATACAAACTACCATCACGAAAGGCTTCGTGAGGTGTAGCGCTTGATTAAAGGAATATTTTTTTCAATTATTGTGTGAAATAAAGCCGGCGAGCCTTGAACCGAGAGTGATTCAAAGTCTCCATCAAGACTGTGCTTTTACTTTAGATTCTATTAGTTACTACATAATATTCTGTGAGATCAGGGGCTTTTAGAGTCTCTCTTTTTTTTAATCTCCAGCTCTTCCTCTCTAGAGGTTGATTTGAATGAAACATAAGTGAATAAAAGCCGACCCGAGGCTGCTCGGCGCTTCACAGGACACTCCTTGTTCATTTGGAGGTGTTTTACATCTGATCTTTCATTTACATGCCGGTGTTCATTTATTATTTTCCTTTTTTTTTTTCACTCCGAGCTACTCTTTATGATATTTTCTAATAGTTTGGCCGTAATTAACCGTGAAGCCAGGGTCAACTCTCTGAGCAGGTGTAAATTAGAGCTTAGCAAATGAGCAGAATTAAAAACTCTGCCAATTAAAGTCGGCATGAAACAGAAGTGGTTATCGTCTTTTTTTCCCTATTGTGACATATCATTGTGAAACTGCTTCAGGGATGTGATTTTTCCATATTTATATGGATTTCTGCATTTCCTGACCGGAAAAGTATCACCCACATGAATCCACGTGAATCGGAGAAAAAATTGTGTGGGTGGGGGTGGTGGTCTGATTACATTTGTTTTATGTGTAGAATTACATTGCTTCTGACAGTGCTCGTGGCGCCATCTGTGGGACACCCTTATGCTGGCCACATACTTGAAGATTTTATTCCCGATTTGCATCCCCCCATCCCCACCTCCAATTCAAGGCTTTTCGCAACTGACATTTTGTCCAAAAAATCCTCATATTTGTAGTGTCATTACGATTATTTTACTTCTCCCGATCCATTTGTAGCCTCGCCGATCCCAAATTGTAAATATCAAATGTGTCACTAACAAATAGTCTAATAATTCAACTTTTAAAACCATTTCAGAGTGGTGGCTTTGCTATGTTTTCCACACTTTCATATGTTTACACATTTAGTAAGATACAAGAGCCACAATGTATTCCAACGCTTTTGTTTTTTTCTTTGTGTTTAATTGCCATATGTCAAATCACATGAACTACAGTATCTCTGATCAAACATTTGGTGCACATGGTCAGTTTCGAGAATGTGTACCGTCAAAGAGAGTGTATCACGGTGGTATAATTTAATGTTTCCACTCTTTTAGCTCTTTATGAGGACCATATATTGTGCTCAGTAAAAATGGAAGGTCTCATATGAAATATTTGTGTTGCAGGGGGATAATGGTGGGATGATGACGATGTCTAACTTGACGCATAAAGTGTCACGTGAGGACAACGGTCTTCCTCTGACTTGTGAGGCATTCAATAAAGGCACCCGCTTCTCTAGTGTTCGATCTGAAAATCTCATCGTTTACTGTGAGCAACCACAAACATTTTTAACTAACATTTAGGCAGAATGATCCCTGATTGATTAATTAATTAAATTTAGCAGCTTAGCTGTTACACATATTGCTAGCAATGACAAGGTATTTGATTCCCAGGGAACACATACACTACCATTTGTTTGTTTGTTTGCTTGCTTGTTTGTTTGTTTGTTTGTTTGTTTTAAATAATTAAAGATTGTATCATGGTTTCCAGCAGCACAACTGTTTTCAACATTGATAATAATAAGAAATGTTTCTTGAGCAGAAAAACAGCATATTTAAATGATTTCTGAAATGTATGTCTTGACTCCATTGTACAACCTGAATTCCAGAAATGCTGGGACTTAAAAAAAAAATGAATAAAATAAAAACTAAAAGACTTTCAAATCACATAAGCCAATATTTTATTCACAATAGAACATAGATAAAATAACAAATGTTTAAACTGAGAAATTTTACAATTTTAGGAACAAAATGAGCTCTTTTCAAATTTGATGCCTGCTACAGCTCAAAATAGTTGGGACAGGGGCATGATTTCCAACAAGAATGTCAAATGTGGACTCGTCTGACCATAGAACACTTTTCCACTTTGAAAAAGTCCATTTTAAACGAGCCTTGGCCCACAGGACACAATGGCGCTTCTGGACCATGTTCACTTATGGATTCCTTTTTGCATAATAGAGCTTTAGTTGGCATCTGCAGATGGCACGGTGGATTGTGTTTACCGACAGTGGTTTCTGGAAGTATTCCTGGGCACACAATCATGCCATTGAGTGATGCAGTGTCGACTGAGGGCCCGAAGACTACGGGCATCCAATAAAGGTCTTCGGCCTTGTCCCTTACGCACAGAGATTTCCCCAGTTTCTCTAAATCTTTTGATGGTGTTATGCACTGTAGATGATGAGATTTGTAAAGTGTAAGAATTGAAAATATCTAAAGATATTTTAAAATGAACAAAGACATTTGCTTTACTGTTTCAACGCCCTCCCTCTTGTTACAAGGGCCATTTGGAAGGCTCAAAGGTGCTGATAGTGATCAAGCCCTGTAGGCCAAGATGTGTGTACATCGGGGGTCTACAAATGGTCACACCTTTAGTACAGTGGGGGAAGTTTTAATCTTCTGATTGGTCAGTTTGAATGTCTCACATTTAAGTTTTGGTCATGTGGTCAAGGAAGGGATAAAAGAAGATTGTAACTGTTGCTCAGGTCTCTTTTTTATGCTCTGCTCTTTCTTTGATTCTTTGATTTCTTTGACTCTCTGGTAACTTTTTTCATACATGCTGTGTACGATTAATGGTATATGATTTTATCATCTCATACATCTATTTAGTGATTATTTTAAGTGTAACCATAATCAGATATTGTCATTAAACCCTTTCAATTACAAATGATGTGCTAACTAGTTTTGATTTAGTAACATTAATGTGCTCCCTATTGCAATACAATATTGTCACACTATAGCAACGCTCTCCCACATATTTTGCTATTATAACTGCGCTTATTTCCATCGTTGGTATAAGTTGCAGTGGGTGGTAATAGACAAGAAATGTACAGTTTTCTACCATCTTGCTGATAAAGTTTCTTTAGTTGCTCGGCAAACCCTACAGCCTGAACCCCTGTAGGAGTTCCACCCTTACAAAAGCCTTTGCAATTAGGCATTGAGGAAAATTGTTTTTAAAGTATTTCACAATCTTTTTTATGCACTCTTTCACAGATTGTCTATCTTTACTTCTGAGAGACTCTGCCTTTCTAAGACATCCCTTTTATAGCTAATCATGTTACAGACCAGATATAAATTACCTTAATTAGTTGCTAGATGTTCTCCCAGCCGAATGTTTTAAAATTTTCTTGCTTTTTCAGCCATTTGTTGCCCCTGTGCCAACTTTTTTGAGACCTGTAGCAGGCATCAACTTGAAATGAGCTCATTTAGTGGATAAATGTCTAAAATTTCTCCCTTTAAACATTTATGTTATCTATGTTCTATTGTGAATAAAATATAGGCCCATGTGATTTGAAAGTCTTTTAGTTTTCATTTTATTCAAATTAAAAAAAAAAAACGCCCATTTCCATAATTCGGGTTGTAATTTGGGTAAAAGTTTATCTGAAATAAATAAATGCAAACATAATGATGCATTCTTTTTCAAACATCTCTTCAATGCAGTTGTGTTGACTGGAATATTAGTAAAGTCTGTTCATCTTATTCCATTGTTTTTTTACTTAGATCCTCCTCAGAAGGTGTGGTTAGATGCTCCTCCACCAAACGTCTTCTTACACGCTGGTAAAACTCTTCGTTTAGTCTGTTTCTCCAGTGGTGGAAATCCCACAGGTCAGCTGGTGTGGTTGAAGGTGTGTAGTGATATGAAAGTTTTTGTTTACTGCCTTTTAGTAACAAGTATGTTTTGTTATTCCTGCCATTAAATAATCCTACATGAATGTGTGTGTGTACTACAGAACAATAAAGTCGTGCCGACCGCATCAAAGCAGGTGTCTTCAGAGCGTGGTGTGTCACGAGATCTCCTTCTCACCCTCCAGCCCAGCGACAATCTGGCCACCTACCGCTGTGATTCCTCCAACAAAGCCAAGAAAGTTATATCTGCCCAAACCAAACTCAGGGTTCTGTGTATGTTTCTAAAACCCACTCACATGATACTCTAATGTGTACATGCAAAACCATATCAGTTATTGTACTTCTTATCTCTTAAATACATGAGGGTTTGCTAGTCACTAATTAAAGGGTTAGATCACTCAAAAGTGAAATTTCTGTCATTAATTACTCACCTTAATGTCGTCTTAAACCGTAAGTCCTTCGTTCATCTTCAGAACACAAATTAAGATATTTTTTATATAATCCGAGGGTTTATTAAAGGAATATTTAATGACAGGCCGTTGAATTATTAGAAAATAATGCACGCCTGAGATGGTAATATAAAGTTACACCTCTGGTGTGCATTATTTTCTAATAATTCAACGGCCCATCATCAATTATTCCACTTATACTATGGTTACCACACCTCAAAACATCCTATTGTTAACTATATTTATTTGCTCGGTCAGTGCTGTTATGGGTTTTGTTTCTTTTGCGGTTGTAGGCTGTAGGACCTTTTGAAATAACTAATTTCAAAATGCAGTCAAATCTGCCTAGAACTACTTTAGCTGTGTGTTTCCCTGAAAATAATTGCACACCTTAGAACGTTCGACAACCAATCAGATTTGAGCATTCAACAGCCCCGTAGTATAAACATATATATTACACTATGGCAATCACCACTCACATTCTAATTTGTTATTCTTTGTATTGTCCCTCGATCAGTTCCAGCAGTGAGCGTGAAGATCGTGGCCAAGCAGAAGGAGCTGCGCAAGGGTCAGACACTTGATCTGGACTGCCTGGCTGGCAGCAGCAATCCCTCTGCAAATATCAGCTGGAGTTTGGGCCCCGTGATGTACTAAAACACTTACTTTTACATATACAAGCATCACCACATCGTTACACACATGCACAAATGCACACTCACAGCTAATTCTGTATTATTTAGTTTAACAATCCCAAGGGCATTTCACCGCCCATCTGATTTATTCACATCAATAGACTGCAGAGCATTGACCCTCGGTGCACAAAACGCAGACAAATACATCATATTCAGTCTCACCGGAATGCATTTCAGATGAATTTGGCTCCAAAATGACCCATGTAGTTTTTTAATGCAGAGAAGTGTGCAGTAATAGATGACTTGTGATGTGTATCTGTATAAAAAGAGCAGAATTTGTGCAGGAGGCTCTTTGTAGAAGCAGGAAAGTGTGAAATGTTTGCAAAGGCTGATGGGCAGTTTGGCAATCCATCCCAAGACCTTTTTTTAACTTCTGTATTAGATTTCGACTGGCAGCTGGTGATCACTAAGTCATTACCTTGTTAGAGTCTGTCTCTGGAACTGTCAATATGTAGCCAGTTGGAAAAAAAAAAACCTTAACATCAACTGTGAGCAGATCAGCTTTAGTTTTTTATCAGCCAAGCCAAACGCTCAGCTTTTATCTCTAAAGAAATTCAGCTATAAAACTACAGTGTTTGTGAGCAGAGGAGTGGTCCGTTTCAAGTTTTATAGGGTTTTAGTTTTGTCGAATGGTCCCCACAGGACCCTAACGCATGTTGGGCAAACAAAAAGATTTCACAGCAGGTGAACGCTGTTACTGTGGAAGGCTTTATCGAATATTCATAGTCTATTTTTGCAGTGTTACTCCACGGGGATGCTTTTTGAATTACTTCTTTGTAAATGTCCATGAGAAATAACGTTGTAAGCTTGAGATTCTCTCTCTCTCAGGCTGAAAGGAGTTGACCAGTCTCCTAAAAAGGCTGAATTTGGTGGGATGTCCCGAACCAGTAAGCTGTCCCTCATTCTTGATTCACATCACTGGAAGAAAAGGATCACCTGCCAGGCCTTCAGTAATGTGCTGTCCGAGGGTGTCAACAACTTCTACAGTCTGAATGTGCTCTGTGAGTTTTTTTGAGTATGTCCAGTGTGTAATATTTAGGAGGATCTCTTGACAGAAATGCAATATACAGGGTTTCTGCAGGTTTCACCAAGTCAAATTTAAGACTTTTTGAGACCATTATGAATGAAATTTAAGACTTACTGTATATCATGACATCAAAAAAAAAAAAAAAAGCATAGGAAATGCAAACACAAAATTACTTGCAAAGTAAATTAATTTATTAATATTGAACAAAGTAGGCCTATCGATAAACGTGCACTTCCCCATAGCGGAGTGCAACCAGGATTTTGTTTTGTTTTTTGTGATCAAAATGACTGATTTTGTGGTGGTAATTTCCAGATTTTTTTTTTTTTTTTTTTTTATAATTAGGATACCACATTTACCATACATGACATTAGAACAAACAAAATGCATAAATCTTGTTTATTTTGGTATCATCAATCTTGCGTAATCGCTTTGCCTGGTCCTTGGCACTAATGCAAGATGACAGGTAAGAAAGATTCGCTTTCACACAGACCACATATGCATGCACGACGTCTGTATCCTTGTGAAAATAATGAATTGCAGCTTTAAATAAATCAGGGATTATTCAATTAGATAATATTATATATTTTTGTGATTAAAATGTTTCACAGAATTGCAAAAAACTGGAGGTCTATTAGCTGAAGCATAAAATCGATTTTATGTGTCTGCGGTACAATCCAAAAGATACTTGCGCCAATAACACAAAAGCTGATTGGCTGCAATATATGTTGCATGTTGGTCTCATTTGTAGTCGTAATACAGCGGATTATATTTAGAACAGCAAAGAAAGAACTACAACACCACAGAATAATAAATAAAAAAAAAAATTCTAAAGAGCATTTCAATGAGCATTAGAGCCTTACATGGACGTGGGAAAATTAAGACCTGTTTAAAATTATTTAAGACCTAGAACTCAATGCTTCAGTGAATTTAAGACTTTTTAAAGGTGCCCTCGAATGAAAAATTGAATTTATCTTGGCATAGTCAAATAACAAGAGTTCAGTACATGGAAATGACATACAGTGAGTCTCAAACTCCATTGTTTCCTCCTCCTTATATCTCATTTGTTTAAAAGACCTCCGAAGAACAGGCGAATCTCAACATAACACCGACTGTTATGTAACAGTCGGGGTGTACGCCCCAATATTTGCATATGCCAGCCCATGTTCCCAACATTATGAAAGGCATTAGACAAGGGCAGCCAGTATTAACGTCTGGATCTGCACAGGTGAATCAACAGACTAGGTAAGCAAGCAAGAACAATAGCGAAAAATGGTAGATGGAGCAATAATAAATGACAAGATCCATGATATCATGATATTTTTAGTGATATTTGTAAACTGTCTTTCTAAATGTTTCGTTAGCATGTTGCTAATGTACTGTTAAATGCGGTTAAAGTTACCATCATTTCTTACTGTATTCACGGAGACAAGAGAGCCGTCGCTATTTTCATTTTTATACACTTGCAGTCTGTATAATTCATAAACACAACTTCATTCTTTATAAATCTCTCCAACAGTGTAGCATTAGCCATTAGCCACGGAGCACAGCCTCAAATTCATTCAGAATCAACGTAAACAATATAACAGTATACAATACTCACATAATTTGACGCATGCATGCCACATGCATGACGAACACTTTGTAAAGATCCATTTGAGGGTTATATTAGCTGTGTAAACTTTGTTTATGCACTGTTCAAGGCAAGCGCGAGCTCCGTGGGCGTGGAGCACGAGAATTAAAGAGCCAGTAGCCCTAAATCGGCTCATTTATAATGATGCCCCAAAATAGGCAGTTAAAAAAATGAATTAAAAAAAATCTATGGGGTATTTTGAGCTGAAACTTCACAGACACATTCAGGGGACACCTTAGACTTATATTACATCTTTTTAAAAAATAGTTCTAGGGCACCTTTAAGGCCTAAGACTTTTTAAGACCCCATGGAAATCCTGAATATAATATACATAACTATGTTTTCAGTGGTGTATAAAGACCTTACATAATGAACCCTTATTTATTTATTACCTTAGAATGAGCTTTTTCTATCTACATACACCACGGGTCCTCTTATATTGAAATCGCCACTTTGTGCCGCCATGTTTCTACAGTAGCCCTGAATGGACAAACTGCTCTACAGAGCGCGTTTGCTTGACTGGCTACTCTCTTCTGTCTTAGACAACGACATCTTTGTCCTGTGCCGGTCACTGTAGCTTCTCTATGTGCTTCAAACGGGAGGGGTGTGCGGTGGACTGAGCCATTGGTTGCAATTTGCAACCTCACCACTAGATGCTGCTAAAATTTACACACTGCACCTTTAAATGTGTTTATACTCTGTCCGCTGACTACAGATCAGTAGTATTTAATCAAATTAATTGCATGATATGCAAAAATAATCAATGAAATTGATCATGGCTAATTGCACATATCAGTAGATAATTGATTAAATAATTTGCTGGAGCTGAGTAAAGCATTGAATAGACATTACAAAAAGTGTCTCAGAAGTCAATACTGTACTTGTTATTGAACATAAGCCATTTTATAAGCCATTTTGTCAGCTTCTGTACAATATATTATTGAACATAAGACCAGGATTCTTACTGGCTTATGTAAATTTCAGCACATCACCCCATCTTTATATCTTTCCAGTGGTTGTCCATAAAATTTAGTAGAGTAGAATTCAAAATGTTAACTTTTTTTGTTGTTGTCGAACCAATATATAGTCTTGTACCGGTCTGTCTTGCTGAGTTGGTGTTTCCACACAAATCAGCAAAACCATTCAGATCGGGACATTTAAGATTGATGTCCGAGTCCATCCCTAAAGGTCCAGACTGAAGTACCGCAGGCTGTAACCACCACAGACATTGAGGGGAACAAGTTCCCCCAGTAATTGGAAATGGCCAAATTGTGATGCTAGCTCTGCTGCACTCAATTACACGCCGCACTGTTTGTTGTTAAGATGACAAAAAGTTTTAAATGTTACATTTTTAAACTGGTCTGCCTCAGCACAGCGGTCTAACAGTGCTCGTCACTATCAGAATGATTGAGATGGCCAATCAAATCAACGAAGGCGGGCCTTACTGTTGTAATGAGTGAGAATTCCAACACAATGCTTTAGTTTAAGCAGTGAAAGAATGCTGTAGAAGATTAAATAAATAAATTGTCCCATTATTTATTTATTTAAATTAAAAAAAAAATACATGAAAGGGGATTATTTATTTGTTATCCAATGAATTACTTATTAATTTCTCTTTTTTCCACTAGTGCATTATTTTTTACAGTATTGATAGCCTTAGTTTTAACATTTGTTTGGTTGCTGTAGCTTTCTGGTATGAAGATTGAAGATATACTGTTATTTTACTCTGGCAAGCATTCTGATACACGTTTGAATGAGTCTATTCCTGCTAATGCGTATGGCGAGTATATGGTGGTGTATCTGTGTGTGTGTGTGTGTGTCTTTGTGTCTGCAATGATCATGGTTTGACTTTGATGTTGTTTTGTCTGATCCAGCCAGCCACCTCTTCAAAGCCTGACACGCTTTTTGAGCATGACGGAATGTCACTGTGTATACGTGTGTGTGTGTGTGGGTGTGAGTGTGACTTCTTGACTATTTCAGAACCTGTGATTTGTATATCTGTCTGTAAGAACAGGCCAATAATTATCACTTTGTCTGTTCTATTGTCTTATATTAAGATTATATTTCATCTTTCACTTTCTTAGTGTGTGTTTGAGTATGTTTGTGTGTGTGTCTACTTGTAGATGTAAGCAAATCGTTTGTGTTAAAATCTGCATTTGAATCCTCATTCGCTCTGAAATGACACAATGTACATTAATGAGACAAAGACACAGAAGCCCCCCAGAGAGATCAACAGCACAATAAATCATGCGCTTTATTCACACTCTGCATAACAGACCATCCAGCGGCAGACGTTAGAGAGGAAAACGGCTCGAAATCTGCTGCTTTCTCAAGCATGGTGCAAAATTAACTTTTTGCCACATGTGAATTGAGAAAATGTTACTAGTAATAACTATAAGTCTTTTGAACCTTTCTTCATTACACCATCTGTATCTCCTGGATTTGTTTCACATCAGAACAATAGAATACTGTTCTTGTATTGCAGGTTCAACCATGCAGTATTTTAAAATTGCTAAAAACATTACAAGACAGCTGTCCAGTTATGATTTACTCTCCAACGCAAGTCTCTCTCTCTCTCTCTCTCTCTATATATATATTTACTAGTGGGTGCAGGACACTATAGTTCATTTATGTAAATGAGGATAGCAAAAAAAAGTAAACTGTGACAAACTGTATTAATGAATAAAATGTTCAAGGTGTCTGAATAAATTTTGGTTAGACTGTATATTTTTTACATTTGAATGCAAACCATTTAAAATGATTAAATATTAAATGATATACATGTCAAATTTAAATATTTATAATTTAAGTGTTTAAATAAGTGCAAATAATGGTGTGTTCATGTCAGCACAGAGGAGGTGTTAGTCTGGAATTAGAGTTGCTAATGTTAATTGTGGTTATTTTTTATGTACCATATGGTGTGATTGTCATATGTGTTCATCATCATGTTTATGAATAAGTTGCTTACACGTTAGCGCCTTCAAATGCATGTGATGCATCTGTGTGTCATTTGTGTGTAATTCAGTTCCTCCAGAGTTTTCAGATGACCAAACCGATGAGGTCCAGGTCATTGAGGATGAAACCGCCACGCTTCCTGTCAAAGTCTTGGCCAATCCGGATGAAATCACCTGCGACTGGATTTTTCAGGGCGAGAAGCTTGTGAAAGGTAGTAGACAACACTACATGACACTACGAGCCATGTCACCCTCACAGGACGCTATAAACACTCAAACAGACATAAACACATATTGCCATATGCATTCTGAATAAAACATCGATGAATTCTGGCACTGCACTTTGGCAGATGTGATCTCGTGCTAATGTATGCAGCCTAAATGAGCGTCGCTGTCACTCTGAATGCGTCTCAGCATTTCCGGTCTTCATCTCTGTGTTGAAAGCTTCTCAGCAGTCCTGTGTCAAGGTCCCTGTGGTATTCCTCCAAAGAGGTTTCCCTAGGAGAAGAGTTTTAGTGAATAAGCCAGCTGTTTCAATGTGTATATGTACAGGATTTGAATAGTTGATGTTTTGTATTAGTTTTTTTGTATTGTCGCAGCTTTGTGATTCACCTGTTTTGTGTGGGTTGTGTCGTGTCTCTGTATGTTTGTGACAGAAAGAGATCCTCGTTATCACTTCGACGATTGGACCCTGGAAATCGTGAACGTTTCTCGGCGAGACGGGGGCGATTACATCATAGAGTGTTCCAACGCTGAGGGGAAGAACCGCACAAAACTCAAACTGGATGTACAGTGTGAGGGACTCAAAACTAACCTTGACACCTCATCCTAACTAAGCAAGATTCAACAAGTTATGAAGTTTCTCCTTCCTTGAAGCAAAATGCTATAGGAAACAACAGACAACCAATCAGAATACACAGGGGAGTTTCAAAAGTCTGAGACCACATTTAAAATGTGATTTAACTGGAAATAAGGATTTTGAAAAATCAAGAAACAAGGAAATCATTATTAGGGGCCAAGCACTGAAGGTGCATAGGCACCTATTGTATCCGTTGGCGTTTTTTATTAGTAAAGTAGGACTTGGAACTTGTAAAATTTCACTGTGGTTGAGACTAACTAATGTGATTGAAAATACACACCAAAATGTCAGCTGATTGGAAAGCAAACTTCATATTAGCATGAAAGGTGACATTGAGTCTTAGCTGAAAAACTCTAATGCCACTTGAATTGAAGATGTTAGCATTTAACACAAATACTGAATGTGTATAAATGTTTATTAATCCAATCAGAATGTTCTGTGACAATCTAATTTTAAAGGTTGAAATACTGTCAGTCAGAAATAGTATGATTTTTTTTTCCCCCTCACTATAAATTACCACAAGAAGTTGCACTGCAAAGCCAATCTATGCTGTTCTCAATATTTGTACCACATATTTATTTGCCAATTCAAACCCACACAGATGTACACACACTTGAAAGTGAAACGGAGAGAAAGAGAGGGACGCAGAGATAGAGAGAGAGAGAAAGAAAGAAAGAAAGAGCACTCCCACTTCCTTAATGATTTAATAATAGCACTTCTTCAAATCTAGGCCTGCATGTTCCTGCAAATCCTTCTGCACTAATGGATCTCCACGTCCTCATACAATAGCATCTGACAGTGGTAGATATTCATTATGTATGGGCCATTTGAATAGCTTTCACCAATGGTGCTGTTTTCCATGTAGGCCCCCCTCTTTCTGTCCGTTAGGAACAATGCAGAGGAGGATTGTACACGCCAACACGCCAGAGATTACGCTGGTGGTAATGGCCCACTTGGTTGAGGATATGATCCTCCTGGGGGCAGGGATGGAGATGAGGCAGAAGAACAGCATTGGTGGGGTTTGCCCTAGGGTTTGCTGTACTTGCCAGAGGCAGCCATTTCAGGTCTGCTTTTCTAGGATCTTCAGCACAACTTGCTTCCCAAAGTCGAAGCAGTGATATTTATTTTTTTTAATCATACTTTTATTTTTTATATTTTTAAATTATGGTTATTATATTTATGGTCAAAGCAGTGCTAGTTAATACATATATATATATAAAAGCTAAGCAGGGCTGAGCCTGGTTAGTACCTGGGATGTAAGAAAGACCTCCTGAGAAAACTAGGTTGCTGCAGGAAGAGGTGTTAGTGGACAGGACAGCGGCCCCACTGAAGCTTTTTCAGAGGCTCCTGGGGCATATGGCATCCGCAGTCACAGTAACACTGCTTGGATTGCTTCATATGAGGCCACTTCTGCACTGGCTTCACGGCCGAGCGGTCCAGGCGGTCTACCTGATTTGGGACCTCTTCGGAGCCCCGCAGGTCGACCTGTTTGCCTCTCCAGTTGTTTTACTCCCTGACCGAGGAGACCCTCAGCATGGATGCACTGGCACACAGCTGGCCCCAGGGTCTACGCAAGTATGCTTTTCCCCCAGTGAGCCTTCTTGCACAGACACTGTGCAAAGTCAGGGAGGATGAGGAGGAGGTATTATTAGTTGCGCCGTACTTGCCCAACTGGACCTGCTTCCCAGAACTCATGCTCCTCGCTACAGCCCTTCCCTGGCCCATTCCTCTGAGAAAGGACCTGCTTTCTCAGAGATGGGGCACCTTATGGCACCCACATCCAGACCTCTGGAAACTCCATGTCTGGTCCCTGGACGGGACGCAGAGGTTCTAGGTGACCTATCCCAATCAGTGGTAGACACCATCACTTCCACTAGAGCCCCCTCTACAAGGTGCCTCTATAAATTGAAGTGGAACCTGTTTGTTGAATGGTGCACTTCCCACCTGGAAGACCCCCAAAGATGTCCAGTCAGAGTCGTGCTTTCCTTCCTGCAAGAGTGGTTGGAGCGAAGGCTGTTTCCCTCCACTCTGAAAGTGTATGTTTTCGTAATATCACGATGCCGTTGATGGTAAGTCTCTTGGTAAGCACGACCTGATCGTCAGGTTCCTCAGAGGTGCAAGGAGGTTGAACCCTCCTCGTGCTACATCGGTACCCTCTTGGGACCTGTCTTTGGTGCTCACGGCACTGCAGATACCTCCCTTTAAACCTTTGCAGTCAGCTGAGTTGGAAATTATGTCATTGAAGACAGTTCTCCTGACTGCATTGGCTTTCTTCTAGAGGGTAGGGGACCTGCAAGCATTTTCGGTTGACGAATCATGCATAGAATTCAGGCCGGCCAACATTCATATTGTCCTGAGACCCCGGCCTGGATACGTGCACAAGGTTCCTAACACTTCGGGGACCAGGTAGTTAACCTGCAAGTGCTGCCCTCGGAGGAGGCAGACCCAGCCCTCGCTTTTCTCTGTTCTGTCCGCGCTCTACGGCTATACGTGGACAGAACGCAAAGCTTCAGGTCCTCAGACCAGCTCTTTGTCTGTTACGGAGGCCAGCAGAAGGGAAAGGCTGTCTCTGAGCAGAGGTTAACCCACTGGATAGTGGATGCTATTGTCTTAGCATACCAATCCCAAGACATGCCTTGCCCATTCAGGTTGCAAGAACACTCAACTAGTGTAGCTTCCTCCTGGGTGCTGGCTCAAGGCGCCTCTCTGACAGATATATGTAGCGCTGCGGGCTGGGCGACACCTAACACATTTGCTAGATTCTATAGCCTTCGTATAGAGACGGTACATTCCCATCTACTCACCCCCAGTGGCCAGAAGCATGAAGGACCTGTTCTAAGTATCGGTACACCTCCCTACGGGCAGGATGTGGCTTCCGAAGCGTTCCATTTCCTCAAGGGTACGCTTTCCCAGCGTTATATAGTATGTCACACTAAGTGGGTCTTGCCGAACAGCAGTGACTGAACTTCTTTGCTTACAGCCCTGACTTTCCACTCCAAAAGTTGGGGGTGGACCAGGAGGCTCAAACAGAGCACTGGAAGGGCCAGCGACAGTGGCATTTTGGTAGATATCCCCAATTCATCGATCAGTTCAGGCGTACATCGCACGTGAATGACTGAAATGGAACGTCACGGTTACGGATGTAACCCTCGTTCCCTGAAGGAGGGAATGGAGACGTACATCTTGTCGCCACAGTCGCTGTACCTCCGCTGTACAGCCAAGTCACTAGCTCAGCTCCTCAGTGGAAAAGCAAATATGGGACGCATCTGCTGCGTATTTATACCCGAGATTCAGGACAGAGCAGCAGGATGCAATTATCACATGCCAATGTGCATTGGCTCATTTTCTTGTCTCTCAAAGTGATCCCCAATTCGTTGGTCAGGTCCAACGTATGTCTGCATTCCCTGCTTCAGGGAATGAAGCTTACATACGTAACAGAGACGTTTTATTTTTTGTATTTATGTTATAAATATAAATTTATTTATTCATAGTCAAAAGATGTTTGATCGCATCTTTTTTATTTTTATTTGTTTTTTATGATGATAGATAGATAGATAGATAGATAGATAGATAGATAGATAGATAGATAGATAGATAGATAGATAGATAGATAGATAGATAGATAGATAGATAGATAGATAGATAGATGTTATGAATGTTTTATCATCATATTGTATTCTTCAGGTAAATGTAAGCTGATAAAGTGTGGGAGCGAATAAAATAAAGAATTAGGGATTTAATTAACAGAAACCACAAAAGACAAATAGCTGTTGGTGGTTCAGCTCCATCTGGGGATATTTACACATGAATTAAAAAAGGAACAAATAAAAAGATGGTGGTGGGGACATTTGGGTGATTTACATCATGTAAATTAAGTTATGAAAAGCACAGAATGGGTTTTAGTGAAAACTTATGAGAATCACTGACTTACAGTGTAAAATTAGACCTTATATACAGGTTTTATTGCATGCCATCAAATAATTAGCCATACATTTTGTCCACACTTACTGTACAAACCCCATTGTTGAGATGTAAAATGATTATTTAAAACTAGAGCCTTTATTACTATTTCAAATAAACTGAGTTTATACAGTTAGGTGTGAAACCTTCTCACTAAGTATTCACTTAGTTATTTAATATATGCTGCCTTGTCAAGGATGCATATATTTCTGTTTCTATATTTGATGTTTTTTTTGTTTTGTTTTTTGTTTTTTGTTTTTTTGGAGGTCTGGGAGAGATCCTTTATTGCTAAATGTAATTAATATTGACTAATTAATTCAGCAATTCTTATATTGCGTCACTACAGATTTACAATATGAAGGCCTTACCTGGTCAGTGCAAGCATCTATAAATGTCAGCTATAAAAATAGTTATAGTTTAATGAAATCAGCATCTTTATTTTTTTAATATCTACTTTGCTTCTGCAGACACACTTCTTCATTAATATTCTCTGATCCATTTTAATAATACAGTTATCCTGACAGAGTGTGACAGATACTTTTTGAGGGGGCGTTAATTCTGTAGCCTTTCAAGAGTGTTGTTAATTTGCTTCAGTAAGCATTACCTCTGTTCCAACATATGTGGCCTGTGCTGTAGTGACAGCGACTTGAAGACTGTTTGCAACAAGCCATGTAGGAATACCAAAGGATTTAAAATAAGTGTTTCTGCACTGCACATAATGGGGATGACATCACAATAGACCTTGATTGTAAAGGCTTTTTTTCACACCCTGTGAATAATTCAAACAGGAGGTGCAGAGACACACTGTATCGAGAATTAAACAAAGGCAACTCTAGCATCAACACATCCAAATTTAGAAAATCAAACACCGTAAGTTAACTTTCCAACAAAATCTTTTGTGCTGTTGCTGAAATTGGCTGAAGTGGAAATTGAACTGTCATGGCCCAGACAAAAGGAACGCCACATGAACATACTGCAATTAGCACACGCTGCTATAGGCTGAATACTTAGTGAGATAGATTTTAAGGAAGTATCTTAACCAAATTTTTTTTTTTTTTCATGAGAAGTGTTAATGTTGATGTGTAGCACACCTTATATGGAACACAAGAGAGTAATTCTAGAGAGTAGTTGGAGTAAGTCTATCAATATTTGTATTACTAAATAAAATATGTCAGAATACTCTAGCAATGCTCTGCCAACCACCCAGAACCCTGTCTTGTTATTGTTAACTAAAATGTATATATATATATATATATATATATATATATATATATATATATATATATATATATATATATATATTATCTTTTTTCAAAAGAACAGCATTTATCTGAAATACAAAGCTTCTGTACATTATAACTACCGTTCAAAAGTTTGGGGTCAGTAAGAATTTTTATTTTTATTTTTTTGAAAAGAAATTAAAGAAAGAATACTTTTATTCACAGGATGCATAAATCAATCAAAAGTGGCAGTAAAGACATTTATAATACAAAGATGATTTAGTAAACACTGTTCTTTTGAACTTTCTATTCATCAAATAATCCTGTAAAAAAAACTTGAGCAGCAGATCAGCATATTAGAATATTTCTCAGGATATTGACACTGAAGACTGGATAATATGCTGAAAATTAGCTTTGCATCACAAAATAAATTACTTTGTGAAATATATTCAAATAAAATAAAATAAAAAAGTGTCATATAAAAGTATTATATTATATTATATTATATTATATTTAGGGCTGTCAATCGATTAAAAATTTTAATCTAATTAATTACATACTCTGTGATTAATTAATCTAAATTAATCGCATACATAATTTTTGAGGTGAAAGGATTAAATATTTCAATTCAAATTAATCAATGCAGGGTTTTTCCTGGGTCAAAAATGGTCTTCGGTGGTGACAGACATGGTCATCCACACAAACAGTAAAAAGTGCCCTACCCATGTGATCTGCGAGCCCGATACTGACAATAAAGTACTCGTCACTCTCAGTGTAATTCTTTCTTGCCCTCTTTGCAAAAAAAAAAAAAAAAAGTTATTTTATAGCTTTTAAGTGATTTTATAGCTTTGTAAGAGAAGATGCTTTTTTGCTAAACCTGGGCAGCGTTTCCCAAAAGCATCGTAAGCCTAAGTTGATCGTAGCTCCATTGGTTTCAATGGAGCTACGATCAACTTAAGCTTACGATGCTTTTGGGAAACGCTGCCCTGAAAAGTATTAAAAAGTAGCATTTAGAAGTTATATTAACTAATAATATAATTCTACCATATACAATTGAATGCACCTAGCTAACAACAACTTGCTTTGTTCTGGTTTCTACTCACTCCAGTCTAAATTAACTGATTTTATAGGTAGGCCTAATTTACTACACATTGTCATTTGAAGACTTCAGATGCAAAAGCCTTTAAGTGCCGTCTGAAATTTTCTTCTAAAATAAGCATTTTTATCAAGCTTGTATGTTTATTTTCAGTTGTTTCACTTTAATGGCAATGAAAATGACCTATTAATTGCCATTAAAGTGGAATTACTGAACCTACACATACGAGCTTGATAAAAATGCTTATTTTAGAAGAACATTTCAGACGGCACTTAGAGGCTTTTGCATCTGAAGTCTTCATTTAAATAACCTGAAAATATTGTGGATTATTAAGGCTAATTTTACTAACCACTCTTGCTAAATGGGGTAAGCACACTTATGTTCTCATTTCAGAGTTGTTCGAGTAAATGATTCATTATAGACCGTGTGGACAGATCAGTTGTTGTCATGATTCATTAAAATGAATCTGTTCAAATGAGTCATTAGGTCGCGAATTGGACATTAGCGGACGTTGACGCGTTGTGTGCGAATCGCGACTGTTATTAGGACATCGCAAAAGATTTGTCAACACAGAAAACACTTCACCACTGGATAGGATTTTCTTTTTGTTTCCTGAAAGTGTGGTTTATGTCAGCTGCACGTGCAGGGCGCCTGTCAGAGAAGATGAGGTGACGTTCTTTTGAGCATTATTCACACCCAGCGGTTATTCAGGAAAAACATTCTCCGAATGCGCCTCGTGAAACATGGATTCGGTCTTACGAACTTTTAGCATTGTGTCAGTTGATTTAGATTATTATGTGCTTACTTTGAAGACAGAGAGAACTCGCACGCACGAGGGACGAGCTCTCTGCTCATTCTGTCCGTCAGCGCAGCAGTCATCTCCCTCCTTCATTTTACAGTCGAATGGTGGCTAGAATGGCTCCAGGTTCAAAGGTCAATACGGAATGGATTAATCTGCGTTATTTCTTTTAACGCGTTATTTTTTCTCAGATTAATTAATCGAAATTAACGCGTTATTTTAGCCCTATTATATTATATTATATTATATTATATTATATTATATTATATTATATTATATTATATTATATTATATTATTGTCACATTATTGGTGGCTATAATGAGCACACAATGACAAAGGAGTACAAACAAACAGTCTTTTAATAATAATTCCAAAAGGAAACATGCAGGAGAACAGAATAAATCGACCACATCCAACATAAACGATAGTGGAAAATGAACAGACAAAACTAAGGGTTAAAACAGGGACAGTAATCAAAATGAAGCATGAACAGGTGAAGGAACTAATTAAAAACCAGGGAAACTAACAATGACCTGGAACTCCAGCAAAACGGAGCATTGCAATGACTGAAAATGAAACCAAAACATTTATGTTATATGTCATGTTATGTTATTAACATTGTCACGTTTTTATATTATAAAGTCATATAAAATAAAGTCTTCTGTTTATTGATCATTTGGTTTGGTTTCCAGATTCCCCGACTGTTCATATGAAGTCTGATCCTGTGTCTGTGAACTTGGGAGACACCGCTGACTTACTGTGTGTCGCTGATGCCAACCCCATCACCTCCAGTATGTTTTCGTGGAAGTGGATGGTGAGTGATGTCTTTGTCACTTCTATTTTTTTCTTTCTTCCCCCATTTCTCTTTTGCTTATTCTCATCCTTTCCCGCAATATTGTTCTTTGTTAGCTGAGCCCACTCTCTATCTCTCTTTTTATCACCTCTATTTATCTCTCACATCTCTCCTCTTTGTATTTAACTCTCTCTTTCTCTCTGACTTCTCTTTTCTCGCCATGTGTCACAGCTACTCTGTAACAGAGGTGCTATCTTTCACCCTTCTAACTACGACGATGTCTCACCTTTATGCTTAATACCTCAGGCCCTAAATGGAGAAAAATAGCTTTCATTAAAGCCTCCTTTCCAAAGGCCACATTTCTCAGTGTTAGCCTGCAATTGTGGCCGTTTCCGACCATTTGTGCTTCTATAGTGCCCCATATTCTTAGTCAGTATATGTGATACCTCAAGCCGCCCTCTCTTTCTGTTTGTTTTATGTGTGCATTTGGGGAAAATTGATGTTGGTATGAAGTTGTTGTCTACCTTAGGCTCTTTATAACTTTTTTTAGTTAGTTGTGAGTTTGTGGCTTTTTTACCTGTTCTACAGGTGTATGTGTGTGTGTTTTACATATAGGGTGAAGAGGAAGTAGATGATCTAGGAGAGCAGAGTGAAGATGAAGGCACTGGTTTGTTAACTATATATGAAGTGACCCGTGACCGGGCAGGTTTTTACCAGTGTACAGCAGACAACGGCATAGCACCTCCAGGCAGTGTTGAAGGACAGCTCATCGTACGCTGTGAGTCCCATCAGTCACATCAAGAAGTGTGCTTGTTTAAGATGAAAAAAAAAAAAGAACGTTATTAAACAGAATGTCTAGGCTTTTCTTTTGTGTACCTTAAAAGTGAATGCCTGACTGGAAACTATCAAGCTCTAAAAATTAACAAAAAGAATTAAAAAGTATAATAGAAGTAGTCCATATGACCAGTGGTTATCTCGTCAAGTGAAAACTGGTTTTAATTCGGTTTTGCGAAATGATTAAATATGTTTAAATTAATATAGAAAGTGTTAGAATACTTTTTGCAATTTCTCATCAACTAAAATCAAACTTATTTACATTGACTAAATTTATGTCATTTTAGTTCGAGTAAAATGGATTAAGCATAATGTATATGTAATGATTAAATCTTGACTAAATTTAAAGGATTTATGGTTTTAAAAAACTGTCTAAAACTAACATTGCATATGACTTGTATGCTTGTACTGTATGTTAGTGAAGGCTTCCGGGTTGTATGTCAGAATGCCAACTCATTATTGGCCAGCTCCTGCAGTCAGCATCACACATGTGTCGTGCTGCTCACATGAACAGCATCGGCCCTTAAACCTAATCCTACCCATAACGTATCCCTAAAATCAGAGGGGAAAGATAGGTGAATAACATTGATGTAGAAGCACCTAACCCTAGCTGTAAGCCTAAACTGGACATAAACAGTAAATTTGTCAAGTCCAAGTCAAGTCACCTTTATTTATATAGCGCTTTTTACAATGCAGATTGTGTCAAAGCAGCTTTACATTGATAACTGGTATGGTCGGTTTGTTGAGGAACTGTGGCTACTGGTTGTCGTGTCGATGAGGCCTTCACAAGTGGATGATCTAGTTCGACTCGATCTCTGCTGATACTTCAGGGCTGCGTCCCTCAAATCTGATTGGTTGATTGGAATGTTGTTCCAGGATCAACAAAGATGTTGATCCAGGAACATGTCTTACTTGGCAAAATCACGGTGACCCAACGTAAACAGCGTAGTAGATTGACAGAGGAGAAACGAAATTGAAGTTGAAATATATTCCTTTTTTTGTTGTTTTTGCGCACAAAAAGTGTTCTTGACGCTTCATAACATTAAGGTTGAACCACTGTAGTCACGTTCGACTGTTTTAATGATGTAGATGAAATTACAATTTAATATATATTAAAGTAGAAAATTAAAATTGTTTAAAATTGTAATAATATTTCACAACAGCACTGTTTTGTTTTGTAATTTTATTCAAATAAATGCAGCTTTGATGAGCATAAGAAACTTTTTTCATAAACAAAAAATATCTTACCGACCCCAAATGTTTGAACGGTATATTCAGTTTCTTGTAAATGAGTACTGGTCTTCAAAACACTTCCATGTTCCTGCAGTTGCTCCAGAGCTTCAGAAGGGGCCGCAGTGGAAGAAGGTGGCCAGCCGTGGGGACGGCAGCAACGATGCAAATGTGGTGTGTCAGGCACAAGGCGTTCCTCGTGTGCACTTCAACTGGGCAAAAAATGGATTCCCTTTGGACTTGGGCAACCCCAGGTTGGGTCACTGTTGACATTAGTATTGCTTCATCGAGCATTTGTTGTCAAGACCTGTTGTCTTGGGTTGGCTTATAGGCCATAAACATTGGTTAGGCTCTGGGGCTTAGGCTAGGTTTCTTTGCTCTGGCTCTTCCTTTTTCTGATCTTTCTCTCTTCTCTTTTCTAAAGTCTCTCTCTCTCTTCCTATCTCTCAGGTAACCTTCTACATACAGTACAGTCCAAAAGTTTGGAACCACTAAGATTTTTAATGTTTTTAAAAGAAGTTTCGTCTGCTCACCAAGGCTACATTTATTTAATTAAAAATACAGTAAAAAACAGTAATATTGTGAAATATTATTACAATTTAAAATAACTGTGTACTATTTAAATATATTTGACAAAGTAATTTATTCCTGTGATGCAAAGCTGAATTTTCAGCATTGTTACTCCAGTCTTCAGTGTCACATGATCCTTCAGAAATCATTCTAATATGCTGATTTGCTGCTCAATAAACATTTATGATTATTTTCAATGTTGAAAACAGTTGTGTACTTTTTTTTTCAGGATTCCTTAATGAATAGAAAGTTAAAAAGAACAGCATTTATCTGAAATACAAAGCTTCTGTAGCATTATACACTACCGTTCAAAAGTTTGGGGTCAGTAAGAATTTTTATTTTTATTTTTTTGAAAAGAAATGAAAGAAATGAATACTTTTATTCAGCAAGGATGCATTAAATCAATCAAAAGTGGCAGTAAAGACATGTATAATGTTACAAAAGATTAGATTTCAGATAAACACTGTTCTTTTGAACTTTCTATTCATCAAATAATCCTGAAAAAAATATTGTACACAAATATTTTGTACAATTGTACACATTAAATGTTTCTTGAGCAGCAGATCAGCATATTAGAATGATTTCTGAAGGATCATGTGACACTGAAGACTGGAGTAATGATGCTGAAAATTCAGCTTTGCCATCACAGGAATAAATTACTTTGTGAAATATATTCAAATAGAAAACAGTTATTTTAAATTGTAATAATATTTCACAATATTACTGTTTTTTACTGTATTTTTAATTAAATAAATGTAGCCTTGGTGAGCAGATGAAACTTCTTTTAAAAACATTAAAAATCTTAGTGGTTCCAAATTTTGGACTGTACTGTATATGCTGGGTAGGGCTGGGCGATATATCGCATGCGATTGTCACGCGCATTTCGTCAGTAAAGCCGGTTCCCTGATTACCGCTAAATCGTCATCACCTGCTTTCAAATGGAGCGCCATTTAATAGACAGAGCCGTAATTCACTGACAAGCCACGCAATATCGCGTTCATATCGCAGATGAATCGCCTTCGATAATGAACGCGATATTGCGTAGCTTGTCAGTGATCCACGGTTCTGTCTATTAAATGCCGCTCCATTTGAAAGCAGGTGATGGAGATTTCGCGGCAATCAGGGAACCGGCTTTACTGACGAAATGCGCGTGACAATCGCATGCGCTATATCGCCCAGCCCTAATGCTGGGTACTATTAATAGTATAAGTTTGTATCATCTCATACACTATTTTCTGACTATTTTAAGTGTAACCAACCAGATAATCATTCAACCCTTTCAATTACAAATGATGTGCTAACTAGTTTTGATCCAATATTAACTTTGAAGTGCTACCTATTGCAAGTACAATATTGTCACACTATAGCAATGCTCTCCCACATATTTTGCTATTAATAACTGCGCTTATTTCTGTCGTTGGTATAAGTAGCAGTAGGTGGTAATAGACAAGAAATGTACATTTTTATACCATCTTGCTGATAACGTTTCTTTAATCATTTCAGCAACCCTGCAGCTTGAACCATGTAGGCGACCACCCCTATACTACGTCCTTTCATAAAGTTTAAAAAGACACAAAAGAATGTCTTCTAAAAAGATAACAATAGAGTTTGGGTTAGTTAGCATGTAGAATTATAATTTGCCTAATGTATGATCAGTAGAAGTCAGTGGTGTGTTCTCATTTAAATAGCACTCTCTCTCTCTGTGTGTGTGTGTGTGTGTGTGTGTGTGTGTGTGTGTGTGTGTGTGTGTGTGTGTGTGTGTGTGTGTGTGTGTGTGTGTGTGTGTTTGCTGAGTTCTGCTGAGCATAGAGCCATGATCACATACTTGTATGTGTGTGGAATGTGTAATGACAGTGTTTAAATTTTAATTATGTGCATGTGTTTGTTTCATGTTTGTTTCCTGCATTTTAGAGCTTGTAATGGTGGTGTTTGTTAGTGCTGTCAAAGCCGCACTTCTATTAGTGATATCCTCAATAATAGTCCTCAAACATTGTTTTTAATTCTTCTGTTTTTTTCTGTCTATCTATCTATCTGTCCATCCGTCCGTCCGTCCATTGAAATGTTAATTGAAATGAGAAATGTTTCTTGATCACATTATAATGTGTGTGTGTGTGTGTACTGCATTCATTTGCATACCCATATGTGATTGGCCTTTTCTTTCTAACTATCTATATAGGATTTGTTTTGGGGGGGGTTTTTTTGGCTGCCTTGCAGAACTTTAATTTCCTTCAGGAAATGCAAAACAGTTTTGATTGTGCTTTAATATT
>NC_063059.1:10116404-10258904 GCF_018812025.1 Megalobrama amblycephala | reverse complement strand
ATGCAGACTGCTTCTACAAACATTTGTGAAAGAATGGGTCGCTCTCAGGAGCTCGGTGAATACAAGCGTGGTATCCGTGATAGGTTGCCACTTGTGGAATAAGTCCATTTGTGAAATTTCCTTAGAACTAAATATTCCACCCTCAACTGTTAGTGGTATTATAACAAAGTGGAAGCTATTGGGAACAACAGCAATTCAGCCACGAAGTGGTAGACCACGTAAAATCACAGAGCAGGGTCAGCGCATGCTGAGTGCGCAGAAGTCGCCAATTTTCTGCAGAGTCAATAGCTACAGACCTCCAAACTTCATGTGGCCTTCAGATTAGCTCAAGAACAGTGCGTAGAGAGCTTCATGGAATGGGTTTCCATGGCCGAGCAGCTGCATCCAAGCCTTACATCACCAAGTGCAATGCAAAGCGTCGGATGCAGTGGTGTAAAGCACACCGCCACTGGACTCTAGAGCAGTGGAGACATGTTCTCTGGAGTGACAAATCACATTGCTCTGTCTGGAAATCCGATAGATGAATCTGGGTTTGGCGGTTGCCAGGAGTACCGTTTACTTGCCTGACTGCATTGCACCAAATGTAAAGTTTGGTGGAGGGGGGATTATGGTGTGGGGTTGTTTTTTTCAGGGGTTGGGCTTGGCCACTGAGTTCCAGTGAAAGGAACTCTTAATGCTTCAGCATACCAAGACATTTTGGACAATTTCATGCTCCCAACTTTGTGGGAACAGTTTGGGGATGGCCCCTTCCTGTTCCAACTGTGCACCAGTGCACAAAGCAAAGTCCAATAAAGACATGGATGAGCAAGTTTGGTGTGGAGGAACTTGACTGGCCTGCACAGAGTCCTGACCTTAATCCGATAGAACACCTTTGGGATGAATTAGAGCGGAGACTGTGAGCCAGACCTTCTCGCCAACATCACTGCCTGACCTCACGAATGCACTTCTAGAAGAATGGTCAACAATTCCTATAAACACATTACTAAACCTTGTGGAAAGCCTTCCCAGAACAGTTGAAAAGGGTGGGACAACTCCATATTAAACCCTACGGATTAAGAATGAGATGTCATTAAAGTTCATGTGCACGTAAAGGCAGGCATCCCAAAACATTTGGCAATATAGTGTATGTAACCCAGTCCACTGAGAAGGGAATGAGACACTGCGTCATGGCGTTGGTGCTATGGAAACGTCATGAAGCAGTGTTGAGTTACCTCGAAAGGGAACATCTCAGGGTTACGTAGGTAACCCGGTTCCCTGAGAAGGGAACGAGACATGCCGTCATGCCGTTGATGCTATAGGAACGCCATGACGCAGCATTTAGTTCCCTCGAAAGAGAATGTCACAGGGTTACATATGTAACCTGGTTCCCTTAGAAGAGAACGAGACACTGCATCATGCTGTTGGTGCTATAGGAACACCATGATGCAGTACTGAGTTTCCTCGAAAGGGAACATCTCAGGGTTACATTTGTAACCCGGTCCCCTGAGAAGGGAACGAGACACTGTGTCATGGCATTGGCAGTGAAAGGAACACAGTGTTGAGTTCCCTCATAATAGGGATACACATGATATATATATATGACATATATATATGAATAAGAAATGTGTGAGCACCTTGAATGCAGAAACTTTAATATTTCTTATTCATTAATTAGTTTCATGCTGGATCACATGATCATCAGGTTTTACACAAACTTGGGGAGTCATTAAAGCAAAGGTGTAACAAACCAAATATAAGAAATTCTGAAATTCCTGTTCCTTTTTTTAATTCAGCTTTTGACACAAATTACTAATGAAATGAATAATGAACTATTAATTGATACATTTATTCATATGTATTAAAAATCAAAGTAGAAAAATAGAAGCAAAATCATTTAAGAACATTAAAATGAATAGAAATAAAAAATAAATACAAGTCTAATATAAAAAAATCTATGAAAATAAATAATAAAAATAAAAGGACATAAATTGAAATCAATTGTTTTAAGTATATACATTTTTTTTTATGTTTCTTTTTACTTTTTACTTAGATGTATATGTGATCATAAATTTGGTAATAATAATAAAAAAAGAGTAAAATTAGAAAAACAAAAGCATATCTAATAGTGGTCTCAGACTTGTGGACCCAAGTCAGGTGTCATTTAAGAACACAAGATGAATAAAGAATTAAAGAAAAACATAAATTTAGTTTAGAATTGTATTAAAGTAAATAATAAAAAAAGAAACATGCAAGTATATAAACATTAGCATTTGCTTTATTGACAGGTACCAGTGGACGGGATCGGTGAGTTTCATGTATGTGGACGTGTTTCCTCCGACAGCTACTGTGTATACAGTCACGGGCCTCAACCCTTCAACTGCGTACAACTTTTCGGTCAACGCTCTCAATACAATGGGAGAGAGCAGCTATGCAGACAACAACAAAATACTGACGGTCACCACTACCGGTAAATTCAGCTCAGTCTGTCTAATAAAGTTTTCCTGACACATAAACAAAATTATTCATCATTTGGGTTCCGACCACGGTGGGTTTTCTTCTAGGTTTAGATGCAGGCTTTACTTTCCACTGATTTGATGAGCCATTCATCAATCTGACCAATCACATCTCATTTGTATGGCAAAGATCACGGCTGAGTCTCATGCAAATAAGCCGAAAGGCTGAATGTCTACACCAATCAGTGCACCAGTGTGTTTTCTGAATGCATATTTCAGTCTGTATTTTGCCCAGTGTGCGAAGGAGAGGGAGAAAAATCGAGCGATAGAGGAAGAGAGACAGAAAACAAAACCGTGTGATGTATGATAAATGATGATAAGCTACATTCCCTCTGCAAACATAATGAATTCTGCAATTGTAATGTCATAGCATTTGATTTGCAAAACAAATTAGTCATGAGCACAGGCAGCTGACGGAAGTACAGAAAGCACAACATGGCTCTGCCACAGAGTTCACTGACAGTAGAACTGACAAATCTTAGTTATTTAATAGTTATGAGTAATTTAAAGGGAAATTTTACTCACTCTCATGTCATAACGAACCCATATTTTTCTCTCTTCCATGGAGCATAAAAGGAGATATTTTAAGAATGTCCAAGGTAATCTTTTACTTAGAAAAAAAACATAGAGTGGCTGTCATGATTAAAAAAGGACTATGGCTTTCTGTGAAAAACAGACCAAAATTCATTTAAGTCTCTTCTGCTCATAAAGGCTGCATTAATTTGATCAAAAATACATTAAAAACAGTAATATTGTGAAATATTATTAGAATTTAAAATATCTGTTTTCTATTTGAATATACTTGAAAATGTAATTTTATATGCATTGTCAGCATCAATACTTCAGTCTTCGGTGTCACATGATCCTTCAGAAATCATTCTAATAAGCTGATTTATTGCTCAAGAAACTTTTATTATTATTATCAATGTATAATTTTTATAGTGCTTTTTTCCAAGATTATTTGAAGAGTGAAAGCTGCAGTCCCCATTCACTGTAATTGCATGAATATTTCAAAAGCATTTTTGTCTGAACTGTCACTTTAAAGTAGGGTTAGGCAAGTTCGGTCCTAGGGAGCCGCTGTCCTGCAGAGTTTAGCTCCAACCCTGAAAAAAAACCCGCACCTGTCTGTAGCCTTAGTAATCCTGAAGAGCTTGATTAGCTTGTTCAGGTGTGTTTGATTAAGGTTGGAGCTAAACTCTGCAGGACAGCGGCTCTCTAGGACTGAACTTGCCTACCCCTGCTTTAAAGGATTACTTCACCCAAAAATGGCCTTGTGCCGTTCCACATCCATAAGACCTTCGTTCATCTTTGGAACACAAATGAATATCTTTTTGATGAAGTCTGAGAGCTTTCTGTCCCTCCATAGAGATCCAACGCAACTACCAATCCAAGGTCAAGAAAGGTAGGAAATGACATCATTAAAGTACTCCATGTGACTCCAGTGGTTTAACCTCAATTTTATGAAGCGACATGAGTGCTTTGTTTGCGCAAAAAAAAAAAAAAAAAAAGATTGTACCACTTTATTTACAAAGTAATAATATTATCCAATGCATGTTAATGCAACAATGTCAGCTCTCATGTGAACACAAAACGTGCGTTGAGTTGAGTGTTGCTGAAAAAACGTATGCGTCGTGATGTTCTCGTGAACACTCGCACATGTGCATTGAGTTGACGTGCGAGACTGAAAACACATATGCGTCGTGATGCTCTTCGTGAACACTTCGGGCATGTGCGTTGAGTTGACGTGCGAGACTGAAAACACGTATGCGTCGTGATGCTCTCGTGAACACTCGCACATGTGTGTTGAGTTGACGTGTGAGACTGAAAACACATATGCGTCGTGATGTTCTTGTGAACACTCGGGCATGTGCGTTGAGTTGACGTACGAGACTGAAAACACGTATGCGTTGCGATGCTATTGTAAACACTTGCGCATGTGCGTTGCGTTGACACGCAAGTCTAAACGCATGCGTCGTGATGTTCTTGTGAACACTCGCGCATGTGCGTTGAGTTGACGCACGAGTCTGAACACGCATGCGTCGTGATGCTTCTCATGAACTCTCGGGCATGTGTGTCGAGTTGACACACGAGTCTGAACACAACACGCATGCGTCGTGATGCTCTCGTGAACACTCGCGCGAGTCTGAAAACAACACACATGCGTCAGAATGCTCTCATGAACACTCGCGCATGTGTGTCGAGTTGACGTGCGAGTCTGAACACAACACCTGTGTCATGATGCTTTGTGAACACTCGCGCTTGTGTGTCGAGTTGATGTGCGAGTCTAAACACAACACGTATGCACTCGCGCATTGAGTTGAGTTGACGCACGAGTCGTGATGCTCTCGTGAACAACATGCTCGCATGAACATGCGTGTGAGTTATGCAAGTTGAGTTGAACACTCGCACACTCGCGCTTGTGTGTCGCGCAAGTCTGAAAAAACTCGCGCTTGTGTGTCGTATGAATCTAATCACAACACGTATGCATTGTGATGCTCTTGGTGAACACTCGCACATGTGCAGTTGAGTTGACGCACAAGTCTGAACACGCACGCGTCGTGATGCTCTTGTGAAAACTCGCGCGAGTCTGAAAACAACACACGTGTCAGAATGCTCTCATGAACACTCGCACATGTGTGTCGAGTTGACGTGCAAGTCTGAACACAACACACGTGTTGTGATGCTCTCGTGAACACTCGCGCTTGTGTGTCGAGTTGACGCGTGAGTCTAAACACAACACTTATGCGTCGTGATGCTCTCGTGAACACTCGCGCATATGCGTTGAGTTGACGTGCAAGTCTGAAAAAACACGTATGCATTGTGATGCTCTTGTGAACACTCGCACATGTGCAGTGAGTTGACGCATGTGCGTTGAGTTTGAACAACACGCATGTGTTGTGAAACTCTCATGAACATGCGCTGCAGATCAATATTTTTGCAAGTAAAGTGGTAAATTATATATATATATATATATATATATATATATATATATATATATATATATATATATATATATTTTTTTTTTTTTTTTTTTTTGCGCAAACAAAGCACTTCGCGTCGCTTCATAGAATTGAGGCTAAACCACATGGGTTACATTTAATGATGTCATTCCTACCTTTCTTGACCTTGAAAGTGGTAGTTGTGTTGGATCTCTATGGAGGGAACAGAAAGCTCTCAGACTTCATCAGAAAGATAATTTATGTTCCGAAGATGAACAAAGGTCTTACGGATGTGGTACGACATGAGGGTAAGTAATTAATGACAAAATTTTCATCTTTGGGTGAACTAACCCTTTAATGGATAAATAACAACAAGTAGAACAGGTTAGTTTGTACAGTTTTCTCTAAAACCCCAATAAAAAAAATCCATGGCGAATGCTTTTGCTTGAAAAGCATTCAGCAATAACTAGACTATGAAAAAAAGCATTTGGCAGTTTCATAGGTATATGTACTGCTTTCTGCAATCAATCACCTTATTTCAACTCACTTTAAGCCGAATGTAATTTAATGCAAATGAAAACAAGGGTGTAAGAGTACAGTCCATTAAAGTACCTCATTTCGTTTATCAAATTAAATATGCCATTTACTCTGACACAAGTCTTTACATATTACAATGGCACTTTTCAGGCTAGACTAAGTCTATAATCTTTGATTTTACACATTGGTACCTCTGTGCCTTTAGTGGAATTCATTATTTTCCACTTTATACTTGCCATCCACTGTAATGGACTCTAATGCCGACTAGTGTTTTAGGTGCTACAACATGTTTTTACATACATTGCAAACAAGAAAAATGCTTGAATCAATATTTGGTTTGATTTTCTGATCTTAGACTCATGGTCAGAGCAGAGCAAAGTGACTGCACTCTGTAACCTCTGCATTAAGTGATTTACCTTGTCTCTGTCTTGCTCTCAGATGCGGAGGAAGCTGACGACGGGGTCTCCACAGCAGACAAGGACCCAGCACTTGCAGGTGCTGCATTTCCTCCTCTGGCACACTGCAGCTGCTATTTATCAAATGTAGAAAAGGCCTGACACCCCAGAATTCAGATCAATTTCTCAGCTCGTACTTCAGTTTCCATGGCCTTTACCGGCCTATTTCATGTGCTTTTATAAAGCCTTGGGGCTCAATGTTTTCTCTTCTGTGTTTTGGTGCAGTTTTGCTCAGGCTGAATGCTTTGGTGCTGTTTAATGGGACACAGTGGCAGTTATTGACCCTTGATTTGGGTATACGGAATAAACTGACATTAGCTTGCAGCAAATTCGAGGTCTGCCAGATACTGCTTTGCATTTTGATTGGGTTTGTGTAGAAAAGATTCATTAGGGTTTTCAATTTCCTTAGATAGTTCCTATGTCATCAGTTTGATCTGGGAATGATATACTGTGTGAGGAATTTTTTTCAGGGAGAGATTTATCAATGTCTCTTGTCTATGTGAATAAACTAGTTCATGCGGCATTGGAGGTATTTTCTCGTGGCGAGGCATGACTCGAGCATGTCAAATCCGTAGTCACACATTCTCTTTTAGAAAACAGTGACATATAGAATAGCAAATCCAACAAGACAGTGATGCAGTTGTGGAAATTTGAACCATGACATCTTTCAACTTCATGAACATATATATGGAACAGCTGCCATTAATATATGTACCTTCTGCCCAAAAGTATTTGAATTCTTAAAGGTGCCCTAGAACCAGTTTTTACAAGATGTAATATAAGTCTAAGGTGTCCCCTGAATGTGTCTGTGAAGTTTCAGCTCAAAATACCCCATAGATTTTTTTTTAATTCATTTTTTAACTGCCTATTTTGGGGCATCATTAACTATGCACCGATTCAGGCTGCGGCCCCTTTAAATCGCGTGCTCCCTGCCCCCCGAGCTCTCGACTATAATACAGTGCATTTACAAAGTTCACACAGCTAATATAACCCTCAAATGGATCTTTGCAAGATGTTTGTCATGCATACTGCATGCACGCGTCGGATCATGTGAGTATAGTATTTATTTGGATGTTTACATTTCATTCTGAATGAGTTTGAGGCTGTGCTTCGTGGCTAAAGCTAACATTACACACTGTTGGAGAGATTTATAAAGAATGAAGTTGTGTTTATGAATTATACAGACTGCAAGTGTTTAAAAATGAAAATAACGACGGCTCTCTTGTCTCCGTGAATACAGTAAGAAACGATGGTAACTTTAACCACATTTAACAGTACATTAGCAACATGCTAACAAAACATTTAGAAAGACAATTTACAAATATCACTAAAAATATCATGTAATCATGGATCATGTCAGTTAGTATCGCTCCATCTGCCATTTTTCACTATTGTTCTTGCTTGCTTAGTCTGATGATTCAGCTGTGCACAGATCCAGACGTTAATACTGGCTTGTCTGATGCCTTGAACATGGGCTGGCATATGCAAATTGGGGGCGTACATATTAATGATCCTGACTGTTATGTAACAGTCGGTGTTATGTTGAGATTCGCCTGTTTTTCGGAGGTCTTTTAAACAAATGAGATTTACACAAGAAGGAGAAAACAATGGTGTTTGAGACTCACTGTATGTCCTTTCTATGTACTGAACTCTTGTTATTCAACTATGCCAAGGTAAATTCAATTTTTGATTCTAGGGCACCTTTAAGTCATGCTTTAAAATGTCATTGCATTGCTTAACAAAATATCTACCGAAGTAAATGATTCTCTAACTGAGTCAGACTAACACATTTCTCAGCTGTTTTTGCAAATACCTTTAAGCAACTGGTGTCAGGGTGATTTTTAGTGGTTGTATTAAGTCTGTTCCTTTATAGTACTTTTGCACCAAAGCACTATTTGATTTGGTATTCCTTAAAAATGTAAGTTACAATCAGAGTTATCGTTGTCAAACTAAAACCATAGAAAATGCATTTCTTGAAATAAAATAAAGATCAGCTGAATTAAAATAAAATATAAAGCAATTGTAAGCTCTATAATCTCTCAAGGCAACATTCTCACTTTTGTTTAACTTAAGTTGAAGTACTAAAATAACTAAAACTAAATAAACAAAAACTAAAACTCGATAAAAACTAAATAGACATTTAAAAAAAAACAATAAAAAAAATACTAAAACTTACTATTAATTTAATTAATAAAATTAAAAAATGAAAACAGAAAATATAAAAATAAAATTTAATTGAAAATATTAACAAAAACTAATATTGACAATGATACTAAAAAACTGGTTACAATTAATTATAATTAATTTATTAAAATCTGGCTTTAGTTACGAATTAAATGCTGATGGACAAAGTAAATGAGAAATTTTTTTAAATATTAACAATAATAATAATAATAATAATAATAATAATAAATTATTATTATTATTATTATTATTATTATTATTATTAGTATTAATATAGTTATAATATAAAGTAAGTATTTATGTTATTTTTTAATAATTATTTAATTGTATTATATAAAAATATTATGCTGCACTTACAGATATTCCTGTCCAGACAGGTTTTAATTTGTCAGAAGTTAGCTATAAAATTAAAAATAAATAAATAAATAAAAATAAAATAAATAATAAAATAAAATAATAAAATAGGTCATTTATTCTGTACAACATGTTTTGAGGAAAAACACAGATGTTTGACAACCAAAAGGTGTCCAAATACTTTAGACACTTTGATCTTAATTTTTAATAGTCAACAATTATTGTTTTACAGTTTCAAAATCATACAACTTCTTTTTAAAATGTTTAGCTTAAAAAGTCAATTGTCTATCCCTAAAAAAAAAAAAAAAAAAAAAAAACAAACAAAAAAACAGTGACTGTATCTCAATTCGCATACTTATGCACTATTCTATGACGTTTTTAAGAACAAATAGTTCGAGTAGTGCGTTCAGACAAAAAATTTCAAAAAGAAAAGGTGCACTTTAGATACCCGGATGATGCACTAAATTAACAGAAAAACAAAGAGTGGAATGTTGGACACTTCATGCACTCAGCAGTCGCAGCTTTTATTACGTTGCGGAGGGGGAGGGCGGATCAAAACAAACTTTATTATTATTTTTTTAAATTTATACACTACATGGATAAGTACATATTACATAAGTACATAGTGTATAAGTGTGTGTATAGTGCATAATTTGGGATGCAACTAGTGTATATTTTTTATCTATATATTTTTGTTAATAACACTTGTTCCTCAACAGGTCATGGTCTTCCTGTCTATGCCGTGGTGATCCTGGTTGTGGGTGGCCTACTTTTATTCCTAATATCCATTGAGCTGCTTTCTATTGGCCAGGTGGAAAAAAAGAGGGTGGAGCCTGAAAGGTAACCAACAACGAAACTCCTCAGTGTGTCACCGTTTCTACTTTGCACTGTTAGACAGCGTGTCCTAGACTGGTCGTCTCTCAGCGACAGCACGCAGCGCAAAAGGGATGAACTGTCTGAATCCTAATATGACTTCTCACTTTTAAATCCATCTCTCTCTCTTTCTCTTATCTCGCTCGCTGCCTCCTCAGCCATCTGCATCATCCCGCCATCTCTCCTTTCCACGGCAGCTGTCACTTCCTCCCTTCGTCTCTCCCCTTATCTCGCCCCTTTCCCTTTCGTCCTCTGTCATTCTCTCTCTCACTCACCCCATCTGTCTTTTTTTCGCCTCGCCCCTTCCTTCAAACTGTCAGGTGTCTTGTCTCTCCCCTCTCATCTCTCGCTCCCGATTTTTTCCTTTTCCTCTCTATTCATGAACCTGTCGTCCTCTCTTCTCGCTTTCAATTTGAACGGTCCTTTTTATCAGTTTATTAAAGCTACTGTCACAACACAATTTGTAAGGAGGAACCAATAATTGAAATGGCGTATGATGAATGTTCCGTACACAAACAATCTTGTGTTCCGTCTATCTGGTGTTCTGGCTTTCCTTTCATTTCTGTCATGCTCTCCTTCCTGTGACCTTTGCCCTCTAACACCCCACTCTCCTTTTTTTTTGCCTTTAGAAGACACCAGAAGCATTTCACAGGAGACGAAAAGTGAGGAGCAGAGGTCAGTCACGTTAGCTTTCTGAATCAAAGCTCTATTGCAAGTATGCCCACTCAGTCCTGACACTGAGGTGTCTTCACACTGAAAAAATAAGAGACAAACTAGTTTCTGATAAACATGTGACCGCAAAACGTGTTGCTTTGATGCTAGGGTTACCAGGACTTTGTTACTTGGTTGCTAGGATGTTATTAGTCTCGGCCTCAGATGTCACGCCCACGGACCGTTGGCTGAACGTCTGATGTATATGGCTCACTTAACTTGGAAACACTTCAGGATTTTCGAAGTCGTCATCTGGTTGGTTGAGTTCTGCAGGATGTTCTTTATCACGTTCTTTAACGGTCCGCCTGGAAACAAATGGTGTGATGCCGAACCCCCTCATGGAAAAAGAACACCGTTGTGATTACAACTTTGACAATGAACGCTTACCAGGATCAACTTAATGCTGGATTTTCAAAAGTATGTGAAATTTGTGGCTCGCAGGCCAATAAAAGCTGTGATAGAATCCAGACCTTCTGCCGTCAGTCTGAAGGTCTGGCTACATTAGACTAGGTTGTTACTTATTGCCAAAGTGTAATACTTGGGATTAGGAGTGTGAACAAACCCCTACGCCATAATATGAGCAATAGTAATGGTGATGTGTGCCTTAGAAAGCTGCACTAACAAGCGAGACCAGCATGCTGTGATGGCTTGAAGGCATTCAGAAGAACTTGTGCCTGTCTAGATCCTTTCAGCTTCCAGTGGCTATAGAAGCCCTCCAGACAGTGTATAGAAATGCTGCTTAGCTTGCATCTCCATAAATAGACTCCAGAGAAGTACAGAGTGTTCATTTCACCAGCCTACAGGTGACAGAGTCATGAGCTACAAAAAAGCAAAAAATAAATAAATAAATAAATAAAAATGGCAGAATAGACAAAAGTTTTGGAGTTTTAGTTGAATATTAGAAAAAAAGAAATCTAAGCCTTAAGCGTGTAACTTAAGTGCAAGTAACTTTAACGGTGCACAGTGTAACTTTTTTTTTTTTTTTCCAAAATGAACACCAATTATACACCATCAATCCTTCTTCCAAAACACGTTTTTGTCTTAATCTGATTCACTATGTAAGACCTGACGGGATAGTTTTCACACAAAATTTCGAACTTATGTCACTCGTCTGTGCGTCTCATCATATCCGTATATAGAGAAATGTTGCTCCGCCTACTTTGAGGTGTGTGGGAGTGGCAGAGGTTAGCTGTCACAACGAGTGAGAAAGGTTGACATGGAGCCGCTAAATCTCCAACTTCCAGCAAATCAATCATTTTAAATAAATACAGAACAGAGGAGAGTCTGCTGGCAAAAAGACAACTTGACAACTCGTAATAAAACAAGAACCAACATTGGCTTGGCTTTTCAGAGATGCCGAGAACTGAGGGATTTGAAATGTTGTAAAAAGCGATGTGAGATGGTGTTTTTATTACTCAACAGGTGAGTAAGGAATTTTACTGAACAGATAAATTGTCATATGTAGCTCTCTAACAGAGTTCATTGTAAAGCATTATCTATTGTGAAGGGTCATTTCATTATGGTTGTTGCAACACTGTGCTGGAATTTATTTTCAAGGAAGTACCGTGTCTATTAATGGGTAAAGCTACAGTTACATCTTCAGCTAGTCAGCTTGAGATCCTTTCCATCTAAACTGGATATATCTCTTAAAGGTGCCATAGAATTGAAAATTGAATTTACCTTGGCATAGTTGAATAACAAGAGATCAGTACATGGAAATGACATACAGTGAGTCTCAAACACCATTGTTTCCTCCTTCTTATGTAAATCTCATTTATTTAAAAGACCTCAGAAGAACAGGCATACGTCCCCAATATTTACATATGCCAGCCTATGTTCAAGGCATTAGACAAGGGCAGGCAGTATTAACGTCTGGATCTGTGCACAGCTGAATCATCAGACGTTATGCAGGTAAGCAAGCAAGGACAATAGCAAAAAATGGCAGATGGAGCAATAATGACTGACATGATCCATGATATCATGATATTTTTAGTGATATTTGTAAATTGTCTTTCTAAATGTTTCGTTAGCATATTGCTAATGTACTGTTAAATGTGGTTAAAGTTACCATCGTTTCTTACTGTATTCACGGAGACGAGCCATCTTTATTTTCATTTTTAAACACTTGCAGTCTGTATAATTCATAAACACAACTTCATTCTTTATAAATCTCTCCAACAGTGTGTAATGTTAGCTTTAGCCATGGAGCATACTATCAAACTCATTCAGAATCAAATGTAAACATCCAAATAAATACTATACTTATACGATCCGATAGGCTGCATGATGAACACTTTGTAAAGATCCATTTTGGGGGTTATATTAGCTGTGTGAACTTTGTTTATGCAATGTATTATAGAGTCGCGAGCTTGGGGGCGGGGAGCGCGAGGATTTAAAGGGGAAGCACGCTGAATCGGCACATTTATAATGATGCCCTAAAATAGGCAGTTAAAAAAATGAATAAAAAAAAATCTGCACAGACACATTCAGGAGACACCTTAGACTTATATTACATCTTGTGAAAAAGCATTCTATGGCATCTTTAAGCCTAGTAGTGAATGTTTTATGAGCAGTAGGATAACCACATTCATCCGCACAAGTCACACAGAGCTGAAGAACAACCAAAACAATGTTCTTCAGCAAAATGTATGCAGTTTTGTTTTTTAACCACTAGAGGGCCAAAAGTTACATAATGTACATTTAAATTGAACAGAAAATGACATTTGTAAAGCAGCAAATGTATTAGGGGTATAACGGTTGACAGAAGTCACGGTTAGGTACGTAACTCGGTTTTGGCGTCATTTCGGTACAATAGAAAAAATGGTAACACTTTAGTTTAGCATTGTATTAACGTGTTGTATTATAAATTATATTATAAACAACTTCACCCTGCAACAACAAAAGGACAGTATTACCATCCATTTCTCTATCACTTCACTTATTGCATCTAATACTCACCTGTGTTCGACATATTCTCTACTTGTGTCAATAAAGCACCTAAACTGTGATCTTCTGTCTCCGAGCCATCTGTATTGTAACAGAATACCAGACCATCACCGACTCACATAAGTATGAGCCATCCCGATCCATTTCAAGACCTGGTGGACGCTCTGCGTCGAACACTCACCGTACAACCAGCTCCCACGCCAGCACCTCGAGCGATCACTTCCGTAAACACCACCATCATCCTTCACCGCTGTTGTACGCCAGTCCCATGGCCAAACTGGCGCCTTACTCTGGTTCGGCGGAGGAATGCAACGGATTCCTTATCCAATGCTCGCTGGTCCTGGAGATGCAACCGCACATGTTCCCCACCGAACAGTCCAAGGTTTCCTTCATAATCTCAAAGCTGAGTGGCAAAGCACTTCAATGGGCCAATTCCATCTGGTCCCAAAATCATCCAGCTATCCAATCCTACTCCGGTTTTGTCAATCATTTCAAAGAAGTGTTTGGAAAACCTGCCTGGGACTCATCTATTGGTGAGAAACTTTACAATTTGAAGCAAGGGAAAATGTCTGTTAACGAATATGCTCTTCAATTAAGAACTCTCGCTGCCAAGAGCGGATGGAATGAACAAGCACTTCTAACGACTTATCGTCAAGGATTGGACCCTCAAGTGCAGTTACATCTTGCTGCATACGAGGATTCCATCGGCCTCGAACGGTTCATCCAGCCACTCGTATGCAGTCGTGTCTCGAAGAGCACCAGGGCCAGCCACTGCGCAACACCATCCTCTGCCGACCAGAATCCGTCAGCCCTCCAGAACCAGCCCACGAACCCATGCAAACAGATACCACTCGTCTGACTCCCGCTGAACGGCAGAGAAGGCTGACCCAGAATCTGTGCTTATACTGTGGTGCTCCTGGGGGATGTCATCCCTGCATGCCCCATTCGTCCTCCTCGTCCCATGGTGAGTGCCATCTTCCCTTCTCTAAATAAGATGAAGCCACTCACCACTATTGTGAAGCTTACTGCTGCTGATGTTTCCATTCCAGTTACCGCACTTCTCGACTCTGGGTCAGCAGGCAATTTCATCTCCGGCACCCTCTGCCGTCAGCTCAACCTCAAGACCATGGCTACGCCTGCTGCCTTCCAGGTCCACTCGATAACTAGGAAACCTGTAAGCAGACGTCAAGTTAGTCGGAGTGTCGGCCCACTACTACTTCAAATCGGTGTTCTTCATGTGGAAAAGATCTCGTTGCTGGTTCTGAAGGAGTCCACTGCTGACATGATTTTAGGGCATCTGTGGTTGGAGCAGCACGATCCCATCCTCTCCTGGAAGACCGGCGAAGTCCTGAAGTGGGGCGACACCTGTTTTAAAAACTGTTTCTCTGAATTTCCCATTCCAAGTTCTTCAAGCTCCACGTCTCTTCCTGTCTGTGCCACTTCCATTGAGAGCCTGTTAGAGAAACGTTCAGTGGATATACCATCTTGTTACGCCCCCTTCAGCGACGTCTTCTGCCCCAGCTTCTAAGCTGCCTCCACACTGGCCATGGGACTGCGCCATCGATCTGCTTCCAGGTGAGCCAGTGCCCAGGGGAAGGATCTATCCCCTGTAAATCCCGGAGGAGAAGGTCATGGAGGAGTACATCGAGGAGGCCCTGGCTCAAGGCTACATCCGTCCTTCGACTTCCCCTGCTGCTTCCTGCTGCTTCTTCTTTGTTGCCAAAAAGGACGGAGGCTTGCAGCCTTGTATTGACTACTGAGCTCTCAACAACATCACCGTCAAGTTCAGGTACCCCCTTCCTCTCGTCCCAGCGGCCCTGGAACATCTCCGTGGTGCCACTGCCACTGTCACCAAGTTGGACCTCCGCAGCACGTATAACCTCATCCGGATACGTGAGGGGGACGTGTGGAAGACCGCCTTTGTCATGCCCACAGGACACTACGAATACCTGGTCATGCCCTATGGATTGGTCAACGCCCCCTCCTTATTCCAGGACTTCATACATGAGGTGCTCCGGGAGTTTCTCCACAAGTTCCTCTTGGTTTTCATCGATGACATCTTAATATACTCCCGGAGCCTGGCTGGACAACACCACCATGTTGCAGAGGTCCTGAAACGCCTGAGGGAGTTCCAGCTGTTCCTCAAAGTCGAAAAGTGCTCCTTCCATCAACCCTCAGTGCAGTTCCTTGGCTATGACATCGACAGCAGTGGTATCCGGATGGACGAGGGGAAGGTGGCCGCTATCAAGAACTGGCCAACTCCCACCACAGTTAAGGAACTTCAACGTTTCCTCAGCTTCGCCAACTTCTACAGACGGTTTATCCAGAATTAAAGTTCCATCTCCAACCCTCTCACCAGCCTGTTGAGAAACAAGCCCAAGTCTCTGTCCTGGACACCGGCAGCCGAATCAGCTTTCAACACCCTCAAGGAAGCCTTCACCACCGCTCCTCTCCTGGTTCACCCTGATCCAGACAAAACCTTCGTCGTGGAGGTGGACGCCTCCACTACAGAAGTAGGAGCAGTCCTCTCACAGCAGCAGGGGAATCCGAGCCGCCTCCATCCATGCGCCTTCTTCTCCCGCAAGCTCAACCCGGCGGAGGTGAATTACGACATTGGCAACCGAGAGCTCCTTGCTGTCAAGCTGGCCCTCGAGGAGTGGAGGCATTGACTGGAGGGAGCAAGACATCCGTTTCTGGTTCTCACTGACCACAAGAACCTGGAATATCTACGGTCCGCCAAGAGACTCAATCCCCGACAGGCCCGCTAGGCTCTTTTCTTCACCCGTTTCAATTTCACCATTTCCTACAGACCCGGATCCAGAAATGTTAAGGCCGACGCCTTATTTTGACTTCACACTCCAGAAGAGAACATTGATGAACCTGAAACCATCCTCCCAGAATCAGTCATTGTCAGCCCCATCACCTGGTCGGAGGAGACCATTCCGTCTACCAATGCCTCCACCAACACTCCGCCGGGTTGCCCGTAGGGCTTGCAATACATAACTAGAGCATGACGCACTCCACTTATCCACTCTGCCTATACATCACTTGGCACTGGCCACCCGGGGGTCAATGAAACCCTCTCGTTGTTGAAAGATCGCTTCTGGTGGCCCAACATGGCATCTGATGTCAGGAGGTACGTGCAGGGATGTAGGGATTGCGCAATCTCCAAGAGTCCACGCCATCTACCATCAGGCAAGCTCCTTCCTCTGCCCATTCCCAACCGTCCATGGTCACACCTAGGGGTGGACTTCATCACAGATCTCCCAGCATCCGGAGGCTGTACCTGCATATTTGTGGTGGTAGATAGATTCTCCAAGTCATGTCGTCTGACTGCTCTGAAAGGACTACCCACTGCCTTAGAAACGGCTGAGCTGATGTTTAATCACATCTTCCGCTACTTCGGAATCCCTGAAGAGATTGTTTCAGACCGAGGACCACAGTTTGCTTCAAGAGTATGGAAGGCTTTCTTCTCACTCCTAGGTGTGACCGTCAGCCTATCGTTGGGGTACCATCCGCAGACGAATGGGCAGATGGAAAGGAAGATTCAAGAGATCAGCCGATTCCTCTGTACCTTCTGTCACGGCCACCAGGACTCTTGGAACCAGTACCTGGGTTAGGCCGAGTACACCCAAAACTCCCTGCTTCAGCCTTCCACTGGACTCACACCCTTCCAGTGCGGCTACCAACCCCCTCTGTTCCCCTGGTCAGGGGAACCCTCGGACATACCATCTGTTGACTACTGGTTCTGAGAGAGCGAGAGGGTCTGGGACTCAACGCACCACCAACTGCAACGTGCTCTCCGCAGGCGTAGACTGACAGCCGACCTTCACCGCTCCGAAGCTCCACCTTACCAACCTGGGCAGAAGGGTGGTACTGTCACAGACACGCCAGACTCCACCGTCCACCAATCACAGCGCACCCCATCTCTGGAGTACTGATCACTCTCACCTGCACCTCATCAGCACGCCAATCTGCACCAGTATATAAGACACTCACACACTCAGTCACATTGTCCGGTCTCGTTCGCAACTAGGACTCTTCCTGTATGCTTACCTCAAGGACTCCCATGTTACTTACCTGTCTCCAGCGATCCCTCGTCGTCTCATGCGTTACCTGTGTGTGAGTGTCTCCAGCCTCTAGTGTACCTCACAGCTTTAGCGATCAGCATCAACTTCACCCTGCAACCACAAAAGGACAGTATTACCATCCATTCCTCTATCACTTCACTTATTGCATCTAATCCTCACCTGTGTTCGACGTATGACTCGTGTCAATAAAGCACCTAAACTGTGATCTTCTGTCTCCGAGCCATCTGTATTGTAACAATATGATTCTGTGTGTATATATATATATATATATATATATATATATATATATATATATATATACAACATGCATTAAAGGGTTAGTTCACCCAAAAATGAAAATTCTGTCATTTATTACTTACCCTCATGCCGTTCCACTCCCGTAAGACCTTCGTTCATCTTCGGAACACAAATTAAGATATTTTAGTTGAAATTTGATGGCTCTGTGAGGCCTCCATAGGGAGCAATGACATTTCCTCTCTCAAGATCTGTAAAGGTACTAAAAACATATTTAAATTGGTTCACGTGAGTACAGTGGCTCAATATTAATATTATAAAGCGACGAGAATATTTTTGGTGCGCCAAAAAAAACAAAATAACGACTTATTTAGTGATGGCTGATTTCAAAACACTGCTTCATGAAGCATCGGAGCATAATAAATCAGCGTATCAAATCATGATTCAGATCGCGTGTCAAACTGCCAACGGCTGAAATCACGTGACTTTGGCGCTCCGAACAGCAGATTCGATACACTGATTCATTGTGCTCCAAAGCATCCTAAAGCATTGTTTTGAAATCGGCCATCGCTTTATAAGTCGTTATTTTGTTTTGTTTTTTTGGCGCACCAAAAATATTCTCGTTGCTTTATAATATTAATATTGAGCCACTGTACTCACATGAACCGATTTAAATACGTTTTTTAGTACTTTTACTGATCTTGAGAGAGGAAATGTCATTGCTCCCTATGGAGGCCTCACGAAGCGGATTTCAACTAAAATATCTTAATTTGTGTTCCAAAGATGAACGAAGGTCTTACGGGTGTGGAACAGCATGAGGGTAAATAATAAAAGACAGAATTTTCATTTTTGGGTGAACTAACCCTTTAAGAAAGTAAATGTTGTAATTTAAACCTTCTAATAATTTACCTTAAATATTAAATTTTCCAGACATCTATGGACTGCTTTTTGGAAAATTCTCCCCGGTTGCAGAAGTTTTTCATTCTTGTCTGGTTTTTTAACTTTCATTTGCGATTTGTTGTGATTTGTGACTGTGATGTTTCTCTGTTTCTGCAGGTCCACGTCGAGCAGCTCAACACGCTATGCGAGCAGAGAGCTTATCAACGCCTCGGCACAGCGAACGCTCCTCATTGACAGCAGCTCCGAGCCTGACAGCAACATCTATGAGAGCTACGGACGGGTATATCACTGGACACTCACGCAGTCTGTTCAGGCTTTCCAATAAAAAAGGCTGTTCTAGAAAAACGTTAATGAAAGGAATGTTTGCTGCCTTGTAATGAAAAAGATCCCACCTGAATTCACAAACAATATTTATTGCTACTGAAGTTGTCCTTTCTTTTTCCTTTCCCAACATCTCAACAGCAGGAGAGTCCTCATTATTACTACAGTCCTGCACTGTATACTCACCTTGAAGGCCCTGAGGATCATGGTGAGACTACATTTAATGTGTTCATACACTTAATAGGGATTTTAAAGCTTAACTTTTGACATTTTTAGGCTCAGATCTTGCCTTTATGTCCTTATCCCTTTACCAAATAACTTCCTGCCTATTTAACAAAAATCCCCTGAATAAACTCCAGATACTTACTTCTACAGTCACTGTCACAGTGTTAGGGTGTTGTAGGTGGGGTGTTGCTATGCGACTGCTAATGTTATAATGTTTTTAGTACATTGCTATGCAGTTGTGTGTGTTTGTAACTCATCTTTATGCAGTTGCTAGGGTGTTCTGAGTATTTGTTGCCCATCACTATGCAGTTGCTAGGGTGTTCCGAGTGTTTGTAGCCCATCACTATGTGGTTGCTAGGGTGTTCTGAATGTCTGTACCCTATCACTATGCAGTTGCTAGGGTGTTCTGAGTGTTTGTAGCCCATCGCTATGCAGTTACTAAGGTGTTCTGAGTGTATGCAGTTGCTAGGGTGTTCTGAGTGTTTTTTGTCCATCACTATGTAGTTGCTAGGGTGTTCTGAGTATCTGTAGTCCATCACTCTGCAGTTGCTAGGGTGATCTGTTTGTTTATAGCCCATCGCTATGCAGTTGCTAAGGTGTTCTGAGTGTCTGTAGCCCATCACTATGTAGTTGCTAGGGTGTTTTGAGTATTTGTAGCCCATCGCTATGCAGTTGCTAGGGTGTTCTGACTGTATGAAGTTGCTAGGGTGTTCTGAGTGTATGTTGTTGCTAGGGTGTCCTGAGTGTTTGTAGCCCATTGCTATGCGGGTGCTAGAGTGTTTTGAGTGTTTATTTCTCATCGCTATGCAGTTGCTAGGGTGTTCTGAGTGTTTGTTGCTCATCGCTATGCAGTTGCTAGGGTGTTCCGAGTGTTTGTATTCCATCGCTATGCAAGCGCTAGAGTGTTCTAAAAGTTTATTTCTCATCACTATGCAGTTGCTAGGGTTTTCTGTGTGTTTGTTGCCCATCGCTATGCAGTTTCTAGGCTGTTCTGAGTGTCTGTAGCTCATCACTATGCAGTTTCTAGGGTGTTCTGAGTGTCTGTAGCCCATCACTGTGCAGCTGCTAGGGTGTTCTGGGTATTTGTAGTGTATCAATATGCAGTTGCTAGGGTGTTCTGGGTGCCCATCACTATTTGTATGTTTTGGGTGTGTATCACTAGTTGCTAGGGTGCAGTTGCTAGGGTGTTCTTAGTGTTTGTAGCCCATCACTATGCAGTTGCTATGATGTTCTGGGTGTTTGTAGCCCATCACTATGCAGCCCATTGCTGATGTAGGGCTGCACAATATATCGCATGAGATTGTCACGTGCATTTCGTCAGTAAAGCCGGTTCCCTGTACCGCTAAATCCCATCACTGCTTTCAAATAGAGCGGCATTTAATAGCCGTGATCATGAAAAGCCAGCAATTCGCGTTCTATGCAGATGAATGCCTTCGTTGAACAGATATTGCGGCTTTTCAGTGAACTACGGCTTGTCTATTAATGCCGTTCATTTGAAAGTGTTGATGTAATTTAGCGGTAATCACTATGCATGCGCGTGTTGCTAGGGTGTTTTTAGTGTTTGTAGCCCATCACTATGCAGTTGTTAGGGTGTTCCGAGTGTCTGTAGCCCATCGCTATGCAGTTGCCAGGGTGTTGAGTGTTTGTAGACCATCCATCGCTATGCAGTTGCTAGGGTGTTTGAGTGTTTGTAGCCCATCGCTATGCAGTGTTTGTGTGTCCATAGATACTGTGTGACTAGGGTTGCTCTTTCAGTGTTTGTGGGATTTGTTCACCCATTTTATTATCTGCCAGTCAAAATCACTAATAGCTAATAGCTATTATAATCACTAAAAACTAATAGCTTATCTCTCCTCAACAAGCCACATGATTTGATGTATCATTCATGCCTATTGCACAAACAGCATTTAACCTGTTTAATAGTCAGTTAGTGATTTGATCAAACCTAAGTATGAGTAATAGTAATAGTGATCCTTGCCTTAGCAGACATAAGAAATAAATATATTCTTGCTCTTTGAATGTGTGAGGGGGAGGCATTTTAAATCACTTTATCACCCAGGTTTTGTCAAAGCTCTTTTGTTTTTATGCAAAGTATTTGGTATTTGATCAAACCCCCCTAGTGACAGTTGTTTACAAATTAGTTAACAATTAAAACATCTTTGCAACTTGAAGGTACACGGCTGAAGTACTGATGTGCTGAGTTTCCTTCCCTCCAGATGGCAGACACGGCACAAGCCCTCTCGCTCATGACTACGAAGAGGTGACAGGCTGGGGGACGTACCAGGATCTGCAGGGCTACTCACTGCTGCCCCCTTCTGCCCACTCTGATCCACGAGCACTCTCCACATATCATGAGGTGGGTGTGAACCAACAACCAGCTGGAAAGATGCACTTAATGCCAAATGTGTGATTGCTAATTTACAACTGTGCATTTCATATCTAAATTCACAGTTTTAATTCAAAGGATACATGACATACAGAAGCTCTGAATTATGGTATTGCACAGTAGTGGTGCAATAGTTTTTATATAATAGATTCTGTCAGTTTTCTGTTTTTCTTTTGTTTATAGCTGTCGTCTTTTCCACTTTTTTTTCCACAGGGAAGAGTATACGGTAAAGCTGATGTGGACGTAGCAGCCGGAGTTTATGATTCTATGGTGTACAGACGCAGGAGAGACACGGACTTGCCGTTTGAGCTCCGAGGGGAGCTTGTTTAATAAGAGTGGGGCTGGTGAATGCGCCAGTCTAGACCAGCTCTATCCTGAGACTGGCTTGAGTTCATGAGTTGATAAAACGTTTCCTTTTACTTTTTCCTATAATTTGTCTAAAATATGTTCTCTTGTTACATTTTAGGCCCTAAATGTTTAATTTGTTCAATAAATATTTAATTTGTTTTAAATTTGGTCTGAGTCAGATTTTTTTTTTTTTTTTTTTTTTTTGAGATCTGCTACTTCCATACTGTATGTCCCCCCTTTAAAACATCAAACAGGGTTTCTGAACACTCCTCATATCTGTTATTGTTTGGACAAACAGATCCTCGTCCCCAAAATTATACCATTGGGTTCTCGGAAATCATCCAATGAATGTCTTACTTATACACTACTGTTCAAATGTCGGTTTTCTTGATTCTCTTATGCTTACCAAGACTACATATATTTAATCAAAATACAGAAAATAAAACTAATATTGTGAAATATCATTACAATTTAAAATCTTTTTTTTTTTTTCTATCTGAATATACTTTCTATCTGAATATACTTTTTGAATATACTGAATATACTACTAAATTACAACAACAATGACAATGTGCAATTACAAGCTACTCTAGTAATTGCATATTAGCTCATTAATTTGTATTCCTAAGAATATATATAGCATTTACTAAGTGTTCTCATCATCTACCTTCAGTAAAAAAAAAAAAAAAAAAAAAAAAAAAATGATAAGAACACAAGTGTTATGTAATGCAGCATTTTAAGTGATGAGGTACTATCAAACATCCTATTATTTATTCTGAGCTTAATCGTTTTTCCTGATGGCATGCGTTCCTCTTGGGATTCTTGGAAAGTGTGGAGCTTTGTCCCAAGAGGAAGTCTTTGAATGTGAGAACGAGGATAAAAGTCTTGAATCCTTGAGTCTGCGGAAGCCGACAACAATAACATCAACAACAGCCTTCTTCGACACACATTTGTGTTGTTATCATGTATATGTCATCACAATGAGTTAAACAGGGAAACTAGGCAAAGGGTAAATTTTTTATTAGCCTGAGAAGAAATCATTGGCTTGGAAAAGGAAAAGGTTGCCTTGAATAAATATGGAAAAAAAAAAACTCCTGATATCAATTATTTACCCTCATGTCATTTCAAAAGCATAATATTCTTTTTTTCTGTGAAACACTAGATGTTTTGCAGAACGTTCATGCTGCACTTTTTCATATAACAGGGAATAAAAGGCTGTCAAGCTCCAAAGACTTAAAATTCAGCAAATACTCTAAGAGTCTGTTTACATGACACCATTTTCAACTGAAAACTGGAAACTTTTTTATGTGTTTTGGCCATCATTTACACGACAATGGCGTTTTGTGGGCCTGAAGATCAATCTTTTGAAAACGGGTTTCAAAGTGCAAGTTTTTGGAAATGATACTGTTATTGTCTCTGTGTAAACTACAAAAACGTGAATTTGTGAAAACGGTGACGTCATAGTGTTTCTTCACCAACTATTGGCCTTGCAGCATAATACAGCACTGGATCAGTGTGGATAGGGATCGTTTTGACGACGTTGTTGTCTGTATGCAAAAAACTCAAAGGAAAAACTTTTTCATTTTTAGTACATCGTTGTCATGTAAACATACCCTAAAAAATAATAAATAACTACCTTAATTAAATATTTCAATATCACTTAAATGATTGAGTTGGACATACCAAAATAAATGACTAAAAATCCAACAGTTAATATGACATATTTAAGTTTTTGTAGAAAAAAAAAGAAGGTATTTGACCAACAGATTATATTTTTAAGATACACTTAATATTTGTGTTAAATTTGAATCAAAATATTTGAGAATGGAGAAATTATACTGACCAGTTTCAAGGACTACAATTAAAAAATATCTTTAACAGCAAATTAATTTAGTAGGAAACAACTATCACTCTCATTAACAGCAAATTAATTTAGTAGGAAACAACTATCACTCTCAAAGAGAGGAAAATTTGATTTTCCCAGAGTGCTTTGATTCAGACTTTTGAACAAAATTAATATAGAAGGAGATCTGTTAATGTTTAATGTTCTGTTATGTTGCTGTTTTGGGGGGTTACCATTGTGGACCAAATACATCATAGTTTAAGCTTTCGAATCACATGGCCTACTTTTGTGGTGCTTTTTTGTTATGTTCTGGAGCTTGACAGTCCATTGTCTCCATCTACCTTTGTTTTATGGAAAAGAGCAGCTTTTAGATTAAAAATCTTCTTTGTGTTCCACTTAAGAAAGAAAGTCATACCGGTGTGGGTATTTCTGGGTGAACTGTTCCTTTAAAATTCAGCTTGTTTCTTCTGTCTGCTTTGCTGGATGCTTTCAACTAAGCTGGCTTATCAAGAGTGGATGGTAAATTACAGGTTGGGAAGGATGCCAGTGCTTCCGTATATTGGCATAACAGCTTGTTTAATTGTAAATCAAAGGTAGTCTATAACCCATTGTCTTCTGCAGCTCTAATTTCTGAGATTTTATTGGTGTTGTTTGGCATGAGAACTAACACTGCAATCTCCCTCCCTTTTTCTCTGATGCTCCTTTAATGCTGATATTCACCTTCATGTCCATCGAGCCCCGGCCGTGACCCTCCGCCCTGGCACCGCCGTGACAGGGAGCAGACTTCCAACGCTGCTAATATGAAAACAACTGTTCAGACACCTGGCTTGAGGTGGGCTGATCTCATCTCCTCTCTTCTGTGTACCCACAATCCACTTGCCCTGTTGACCAGTTCACCAGCCATGTCAAACGCCTCAAGCAGCCACAACGTCTGGAGATGGAAAGTTATTGTTGCCATAGTTACTGCCCCTTTCCACCACGTTTAATGTCGTCTACATTGCAGGTGCTTTATGGTGGAGGAAATACCTGCATTTTTAGTATTCCATGATATATCAGAGCATTTGGGCATCTAGTTGTTTTTTCTTAAAGATTATTGCTTAAATTGGAATGAAGCCATCAGTGATTATCTTTAGCTTTCAAGCGGATGTGATTTCACCTGGGAAAAAAAGTTTATGCCTTTTCTTCTCATTCTCCTCTATAAAACTCAGATCAATAAACCACAGTCTTACAACTGTTTTATCAAAGGTAGGCTATGCAAATGAAGGATGAGGTGTTGATTATGTCAAGTAGTACAGCCGGATATTAAAAGAAGTGTTATTATGCTGTATATATTTATTGTACAATTTTCCGCTTAGTATTCATCACAAGGTTTCTTCATGCATACAACTGTATATCGACATACAGTGTAAGCCTGTATAAAGGTTCATAAATTCAGGTGTAAATTAATCACAAGTACTGTTTGTATGTACTGTAGATATTCGTGGGTAAAGTGTGCGAGAGGCAACAGTTGCCTGTATGCAATGCAACTATCTTGATTATGCTTGATTAATAGGATAAAAGACATATGCTGTATGACCAAATTTAATTTCATATTAAACAGAAAATTAGCTCTCAGTTTTCAAAGTGATGGTATGTGCTTGCAGGCAGGCAGACAAAGGCAGGAGGTACAGGTTCAAAAACAATTAATATATATCCAAGACAGGCAGGCAGGCATAAACCGTACGGTGACCGGACAAAGAGTGCAGGACAGGGAACAACTTAAGTAGTGACACAGAAGATTAACTAAAATGACGAACAGCTGATGATGATGATTAGTGTCCATGGTGACAGATTGCGGCGGGAACATAGAACAAAGGAACACATATGATCAATGATAACAAACTGAAAGTCCATAGAAACAAACTAAATGGAACTAAATGTGACATATCACCTCATTTGGACTTTGGAGGAGAACGAGGTGAAGGAGAAGGTTTGGTGAGAGGCAGATGAGGAGGGATGATGGCAGGATGAGGCGAGTGGTGATGGTGGGACGACGAGGCTCCTGCGACAATGATGGAAACACATAGACACAGACCCAGAGCTCCCTAGTGCCGACAGCCCGCGGCAAAGGGAGGAGGAGTCCAGGTGTTGATGTGGCTGATGACAGCTGGGGGATGACTGATGGAGGCGTAGCCGATGGATCCGCAGGCACAGATGGAGAGCTGTTGGTAGTGAGCGACATTGCTGGTACTGGAGACCCAAGCGATGCCGCTGCGACGACCATCAAAGGTGGAGCCAGAGTACACAAGGGCTGAGGTGGAGCCGGTGTGCTTGAGGACAGAGGGGAAGGAGGAATCCTCTGCAGCTGTAGGGGTGGAGGGCCGGAATGCAGTGGACGGCTCGCAAGTCTGTGGAGGAAGTGGTGTGACGACTGACCAAGGGGGAACAGGCGGGACGAGGGGACCCGGAGAAGCTGCAAGTCCAAGGGGCTCCGATGGAGCCAAAGGTGGGAGGAGCCAAGACGTAACCGACAGGCCGAGATGGAGCGAAGAGTTCCGAGGCCGGAGGCGGAGCCGCAGAAACCTCTCGCGCCGATGCTGGTGGTGGTGACATGACATCAGAGCGGGGCTCCCACGGAGATGGCTCAGAGCTGTGAACATCCGGCAGCGGCAGGGATGGAGGACTGGCTGAGCTCTGGGATGAGGATGGTGAGAAGAGACTGGACATGACGATGGTGAGTAGGGTGACTTCCACACACATCAGAGAAATAATTAAATTACAGTCCATGTTGGTAGATGAAGGAGATAGTTCAAATTTGAGATAGTCAATGGTGTTGTTTGCAAACAGCGATGATGGTACCGGGTGGGATAGTGTAGGAAATGACGAGTCCTCTTTGAAGTCCATCAGCCAGTCCTCTTCCATCATCACGAATCCCTTGTCTGCAGATGTTGTGGGCTCACTCCCCTGGCCAGACTCATGATGGAGCTCCACTTCTGGGGTGAGGGTCAGCCCTGGCCTCTTCTCCTTGAGCTCTGGTTGACGCATAACAGTGAGTGGTAGTTCTCCATCTGCGGAAGGCACGTGCTCTGTGGTCAAAGGTGGTGATTCATGCTCTGGGTCTAGCGGGGTCCTGGAACAGGGACGGATGCTCTCCAGACAACTAATGATGGCTTCTCTCCAGTTGAGATCGGTGGTGTCTGGGAGGTCCGCGGGATGGTGAAAGTACGCCCTGATCCAGAACATAGTTTTCAGGGTTTCGTCGTCAAAGGGGCAGGAGAGTGCAAGGTTGAAAAATAATGTGCAAAAGACAAAAAATCATGGCTCTCCTGAGCCACGACTGCAAACTTTGTGGCGTAATCCATTTGTGGTCCGGTCATCTGTAACATGCTTGCAGGCAGGCAGACGAAGGCAGGAGGTACAGGTTCAAAAACATTTAATATACAAAGACTGCAGGACAGGGAACAACTTAAGTAGTGACACAGAAGATTAACTCAAATGACGAACAGCTGATGATGATGATTAGTGTACATGGTGACAGATTGCAGTGGGAACACAGAACAAAGGAACAGGGATTGGGAATAGGGAGCATTGAACACTGTGGACCCTGTATTTGTGTCTCATTTCAAAGACTGCACCATCCAGAGGTCAAAGTAAAGGTCTGTTCAAGCAAAGAAAAAAAAATTCTAAAAATGTTCTGTTCTATTAACTGGTTCCCCACCATTGACGGAATTTTCTGTCATTAATGACACAACGGATGCTTCTCAAACAGAAGGCTGCTAGTGAGACTAGTCCAGTCCCTTCCTAGTCCAGTCCTTCTGAGGCTTGTACAGTAGCTCCTCACTGCAGTACATGAGATTCAGGGGGTGGAGACAGGTAGGTTTAGGGATTAGTGTTTGGTGTAGGCAATTAGTACTGTGATTTACATGACCAATAAAATCTTAAGAATCGTCTGCAGGGTGGCACTGGCCTTGCTTCTGACGTCACACTTGGATGTGGGCCAGTTTAACCCCTCTGGTCCTACACGCACCGCAGGCTGCAGAGAGACGCTTCTTAGCGAGACACTTCTTATATATATATAAAGTGGGAGGAGTTGGATCCGGATCCAACCTTGCCCCCTGGATTTCATGTTCTGCAGTGAGGAACATCTCAGATTATAGTCTAGAGTCCTCCTCAGCATTAAATGATCTTTTAAACTCAAATGTCCTTTGATGGACCTTGATGACGTGGCAGCCAATATATGCAGCCGTACTAAGACGCAGCCTTCCGTTTGAGAAACACTCAACGCCATTGACGGAATTTCCTGCTTTTCCACCGCATTATGGAGGTTGATCAGATATTTCTTTTAATTTTATTATTAATTTCACATTGCTTAATTAGCTCACTTGGCCAGCTACAGAGAAACTGTTAGCCAGGCAACAGAGAAGTGACCAATTGCGACGTCACTACACTTACTCTACCAGCATGGTTAGCCAACCGTGATGAGAATTTCGGGCCAAGAATGGTTTGTAATGGTAACGATGGTGGCTCGATGGTGAAAAAGCGGTAGATGTTTTCAATGCTATATGGTATGGGGCGCTATTACGCATCTTCTAAAAGAATACAGAATCTCTAGACCCAAAAACAAGTGAAGAAGCAGCAGAAACAAGTGATAGAAGCATTGAATATGCACATGTAAGCTAGCGTGAACCCACAAAGAGGTGTCGAACCCACAAAGAGGTGTAGGACTGTGCAAGCTTTTGGGTGTGCTGATTCGATCTACTCTGTTTTGATTATCGTTATGAATCTGATCCAGCTTTTTGTTCGAAATGTTTTTTTTATGAAAATTACCCACATTCAAGTGTTTATAAAAAAAAAAAAAATGCATGAAGCTAGATTAATTTCTATTTATTTATTTTTAAAGCAGAGGCTCTGTTCTTTCTTTTAATATATTGTATGTTCAGATATTCATACTTTTCTTTTCTTTTTTAAATGCTGGCGGGGAAAGAGTTACCTGGTAAGTTTGGTTAACAGAGCATTAGCCAAATGTATATTACAGTACATAAAACTCCATCTCTTGCTTGTATTTCTTAAATTATACACTATGTTCTTCTTTTGTTATCTTTTAAGAATTACTTTGAGTTGAAAAAATAATTTTTATATGAACTATCAGGTAAAAATTCTGAGAAAGATTACTTATTTATGAGAAATTATGCTTTATATGTAAACAATAGCACAGTGACGGATAAGGATGCTGCCACAGATGAGATAATCTGTACGATAAAAGAACAAATCCCATACTTTCCCTGTTATGCTCACATTCCCCCTTTGAGCTGAATACATGAGAGCATAGAAAAGTCACAAATTCTACACACGCACACAACAAAAACACCACACAGAGCCCTCACTCCAACTTCCCCTCTTGAGCTTGTACTGTATGTTGTAATCTGTCACATGATAATGAGTCCTACACAAACACACCCACATGCTCACGCACACAAACAAACTCAATCAATGTTTGTGTTCTCACGCCAATTGAAAAAACACAATCTGAACCGCTTCTCCCTTCATTTGGATCATCATCTGGCCAGCACAGTGAAATGCTGTTTTGCCGTAGGGTAGATCCTCTCAGATCTCTATTGTCTATCCATCTAATGATGGTGAAAGTGCCAAAACTCTTTTAGAGGTTCTTTTAGATTTACAGCACAGTCACAGTTCAATATATCTTAACAAATGGGAAATGTTCATTTTAATTAATTTGTTAGTGAACTTCAAATTTTCTGAGAGGTGTGCTATTACTTTTTAAATGGTTAGTTCACCCAAAAATGAAAATTCTGTAATTTATTACTCACCTTCATGCCGTTCCACACCCATAAGACCTTCGTTCATCTACAGAACACAAAATAAGATATTTTTTGTTGAAATCCGATGGCTCATTGAGGCCTCCATAGCCAGCAATGACCTGTACTAAAAACATATTTAAATCAGTTCATGTGAGTACAGTGGTTCAATATTAATATTATAAAGCAACGAGAATATTTTTGGTGCACCAAAAAAACAAAATAACGACTTATATAGTGATGGCCGATTTCAAAACACTGCTTCAGGAAGCTTCGGAGCATAATGAATCAGCGTATCGAATCATGATTCGGATCGCGTGTCAAACTGGCAAACTTCTGAAATCACGTGACTTTGGCGCTGATTCATAATGCTCCAAAGCTTCCTGAAGCAGTGTTTTGAAATCGGCCATCACTTTATAAGTCATTATTTATTTTTTTATTTATTTTTTTTGCCGCACCAAAAATATTCTCATCGCTTTATAATATTAATATTGAACAACTGTACTCACATGAACTGATTTAAATATGTTTTTAGTACATTAATGGATCTTGAGAGAGGAAATGTCATTGCTGGCTATGGAGGCCTCACTGAGTCATCGGATTTCAACAAAAATATCTTAATTTGTGTTCCAAAGATTAACGAAGGTCTTACAGGTGTGGAACGGCATGAGGGTAAATAATAAATGACAGAATTTTCATTTTTGGGTGAACTAACCCTTTAAGGGATCAGACATAGGATTTTTACCTCATGGGTAATAAAATAATTTATAGGCTAGTCTTAAAGTCACAATGAAATCAAAATTGACAATTCTTATTTTTTTATGGAATATTGCAGTATTTATTATAAATGATCTATCTGTGTACAACTCTTTTTTTTTTTTTTTTTTTTTTTTTTTAATTCACATGCCTCATAATCTTTAATCAAAATAACTCCCCCTCCCTCTTGCAGTGACATCTCTTCTCTTTTCTGATGATGTGTTTACTGGCAGAAGGGCGGGACAACCTGTCACTCACATGACATCACAGCAATAGCAAACCACAACCATCGATTCACTTCCCGAAGGACAAAATTAAGTCCCGTCCTACATTTTTTTTTTTTTTTTTTTTTCGAGAAGCCGTTTCACTTGGATATACATCACAATAAGGAAGAAAAGATGATCGCAACTTCCGTTTCATGCCGACTTTAAAGGTTCAATGTGTAAATTTTACCGGCATCTAGTGGTGAGGTTGCACCCCTCCCTTTCGAAACACAGAGAAGCTACGGTGGCTGGCACAGGACAAAAGTTGTCGTGTGCCAGCCAGATGAGAGTAGCCAGTCAAGCAATGAGCAGTTTGTCCGTTTAGGGCTATTGTAGAAACATGGCGGCGCAAAATGGCAACTTCAATGTAAGGGGACCCGCGGTGTATGTAGATAGAAATGGCTCATTCTAAAACATATTCTAAAACATAACGATTTATTATGTAAGGTCTTTATATACCACTGAAAACATAGTTATGTATATTATACTGCATTTCTGTCAATAGATCCTCTTAAATATTACTTACTGGATCTTTAAAAAATGTAATTCTAGTTTATTTAATTATTTTTCAATAAGCTCAGTTAATTATTTATTTAATGTATTATTTATGAATAAAACAATGAATTAAGTGAATTGCAGTCTTTTTAATCCAAAGTAAATCTTATTGATACTAATTTGTGGTCATCATACAGTATGAAAAATTAACAAGAGTAGACTATTGTCTTGAGAGACCTGAGGAAATTAGATTTTGATAAATTTCCATATAAAAGGCACAGAGAATTAATGAATATTTCCTGCAATTAGTCTTGTGTTATATGTGCATGTTGTCATTTTCTCATTTCCAATGAAGCATTACCTCAAATCAGGATTGGCGTAACACAATAAAGCAGTTTATTTCAATGCACTGAGTACATTTAACTCTGTCTGCGTGGTCAGTGATAGCTAACCAGCTTTCATGCACAAATCTGTCGCAGGTAATTTGGGTAGAGCGCTGTAATAAACTACATCCAGTAGGTTTACTGTAGCTGCAGCTGTGCACACATAGATTATGTCACCGCTGTTAAAGGCCCACAGAACAGTTGACTCTGCACTTTTTTTTTTTTTTTCCTAACTTTGAAAAGTGAAAAATTACTTTTCTCTGCAGAGGACAGATTAATCTATTTTTTATATGTGTATATAAAAGATGACTAGTCATTAATCACTATCCCAGGTTATTCATCAGGGGACAGGAAAGCAGGGGAATCCGGTTAATTTATGGTGTATCTTTGTCACTTTTGGGTTGATATAAACTGTTCTGTCTATAGGCTACAATGTATGTTGCTTTATTCTTGCCTTAAAGATTTGTTTTGAGTGTCAAATGTTTCATTTTAGTCGCATGTCCAGCTTGTTTCTGCTGGTCACAACTCACATCCAAGCTGTAACTCTCTCGTTCTGGCAGCGGGTTGCTGGAAAACAACCTTTTACTGTTTGCCGTCGGCTCATAAGCACTTCAGCGCAAACTAGCAGCATTTTATAATGGAATTTGCATGCTGAACTTTTCTATCAAAATTGCCTTTTCACACTGCAGATTTTAAAATTACATGAATAATAAAGCAACACGAACTAAGGTAATAAGAATTTTGATTGAATTTGGCTTGCAGTCTATCTTCCATTACTCTGCGGCCGCAGTATGTTTTGGTTCCTGGTTTCTGCTCATTTACCGTTTGAAAATGACACAAAACGCAGTACATTAGCAATCAGAGCATTGTGGAGTTGGCCAAAACAGTGAGCAAACACAATTTATTCCGTAATCACAGATGATAAAGTTCTGCAAATATGGTTATTCTCCGACATTACCCAGGAGGCTTTGCGCAGGTTTACTGTGACATTTCCAAATGCAGCATTTCAGCCTCGTTTTCTTAGACAGCCGCCCTATGTTCATTATGTAATACCAGACTTCATAATATATGATATACTTGATATACAAAACAAAATGTGAATTACTTTTTTGTTGTCTACCAGGTCAAAATCATATCACTTTGAAAAGTACTAGCACACCTCTCCTTAACAAGCTGAACAATTGAAAGTATAATTCATTTTTATTGAAAAAACAAATGCGAGAGCCAGCAATTAAAATAGTACCATTAAAGAAAGTGAGAGTGATTGAAACTGACAGACTATGGCAGACTAAACTCTCTGACAGCTTTATTTTCCATTTAACGTCCATCATCTTTTTTTTTTTTTCTCTCTCTCTTTTTTTCATATCTTTTTATAGGACACTTGACAACCAGAAAGACGTTTTTGCACAGGCGCTTACTGAACACCTCAAAAGATTTCAATCAGGTAATTACCTCTAAAACATGCAATAATAACCCAGGCATGCGTTTCAGCCAAATTGGTGTAATCAAAGACTCATCTGGAGAGGTGTTTTCTTTTCCAATTCTCCCATCAAAAGCAGTTTTATTTGTGCATTGTACACATTTGTAATGTTTTTCTCTAATTATATTTATTATATTTATAAGAAAAAAGTCTCATATATGAGTTATTGATTATATTGATTCACAGATGTTACTTCTGTCAAAGCTTTCAAGCAGCTGCAAAGGGAAAAATATGGAAAACAATGGAAATTTTATAATTTATTTCAACAAAAGGAATAATGTGAATTATGTATATCTCACACTTTTTCCAAAAAGCATCATAAAACTTCTGTGGACTATTTTCAAGACGTTTTTCTGAAGTTATACTATAACTTTGTTTGAGGAACAGACTTAAATTTAAGTCATTATTTATTTAAAGGGGTCATGACATTTTCCTTGGTCTTTTGGCATATAAGAGATCTTTGTATCATTATTACATCCTGCAAGTTCCATAACTTAAAACGTCCTCGTCATCAATAAAATTGAATTATTGATTGTTGGAGCAAAACAACAATGCCTACTTTCACATCATCACATCATTGTCCCCGCCCACTGGTGTTCAGCCAATGTGCAGCGAGTGGATCTAAAGTAGGCCTAGTTGTTTACGATAACATTGCAATAATAACAAGATTGCGATGCCACGCAGATGTTGTGCTCTTCCTGGCTGTGGAAAAAAGATAAACAGCTGGTTAAATATTTGTCAAAGTATAATCACCTATTTAGCTAGCAAATTTTAATCTCAGAATAAACCATCAGCAGCTCGCTCTGGCACATGTATAATTGTTACGGCTGTAAAGCACTGGGCCGATTACGTGCTCTAAAACTTCCTGGTATACAGCTGCGTTGACCTTGGACCTCAGAAAACACAGTGGACCAACACCAGCAGATGACATGGCACCCCAAACCATCACTGACTATGGAAACTGGACCTCAAGCAATGTGGATTGTGTGCCTCTTCTCTCTTCCTCCAGACTCTGGGACCCTGATTTCCAAAGGAAATGCAAAATTTACTTTCATCAGAGAACATAACTTTGGACCACTCTGCAGCAGTCCAGTCCTTTTTGTCTTTAGACGCTTCTGACGCTGTATGTTGTTCAAGAGTGGCTTGACACAAGGAATGCGACAGCTGAAACCCATGTCTTGCATACGTCTGTGCGTAGTGGTTCTTGAAGCACTGACTCCAGCTGCAGTCCACTCTTTGTGAATCTCCCCCACATTTTTGAATGGGTTTTGTTTCACAATCCTCTCCAGGGTGCGGTTATCCCTATTGCTTGTACACTTTTTTCTACCACATCTTTTCCTTCCCTTCGCCTCTCTATTAATGTGCTTGGACACAGAGCTCTGTGAACAGCCAGCCTCTTTTGCAATGACCTTTTGTGTCTTGCCCTCCTTGTGCAAGGTGTCAATGGTCGTCTTTTGGACAACTGTCAAGTCAGCAGTCTTCCCCATGATTGTTGTAGCCTACAGAACTAGACTGAGAGACCATTTAAAGGCCTTTGCAGGTGTTTTGAGTTAATTAGCTGATTAGAGTGTGGCACCAGGTGTCTTCAATATTGAACCTGTTCACAATATTCTAATTTTCTGAGATACTGAATTTGGGATTTTCCTTAGTTGTCAGTTATAATCATCAAAATTAAAAGAAATAAACATTTGAAATATATCAGTCTGTGTGTAATGAATGAATATAATATACAAGTTTCACTTTTTGAATGGAATTAGTGAAATAAATCAACTTTTTGATGATATTCTAATTATATGACCAGCACCTGTATATAGTAGGGAAGTATGCGATTTCGGACGCAGCGTCTGTCATCTGCTCAGTGCTCATCACTGCAACCTTCCATGAATAGATCTAAATACAATGCAATAATAATGTAGTAAAAATATTCGAAAGGATTCCACATGTTTCAATTGCAAAGATGTCAGCGAATCACAACAGTGGGAGTTTACACTGAAGTCTCACAGCAGACACGCCCCTTCAAACAGAGTGTTCAAATCAGAGGGCTAAAATCAGGGTAGAAAATAGCCATTTATTTCTTAATTATGACAATTATTTGATGTCAAATTCATATTAACATTATAAGTGCACCTCAGGAAACATAAAATAATAATTTAAAAAAATCCATTTCATGACCCCTTTAAAACGTTCTTTTGTGGTTAGACTTGTGAATGAATCTTTTGATCCAGTTCATAAAACTGGCCTGGAATATTATTTCACAAAAAACTGACATGAGGCTATTCTAATGATAGAATTATGAACTATTCCTTTAAAGAGAAAAAGGAAGTTTAAAATGAGTTCACAAAATCTGGACCTGAATCAGTCCAAATGTTAATGCACTTGAATAGATTTACTGGGCCGACACACTAATATGCATGCTCAACAGATCATTTTGTTTGTGTTCTCTGTTGTTTTATAGCTGGTTATTTTTTATCATTTCATAATGATAGGCCTGTCCCATCCTCTGATGACCAGTGACAAATTATGGCTACACTGGTCCCTAATTGCCACTTTTTCTGTCAACTGCAAGGACATGCACTCAAAGCTAAGTGGTGCTCAAACAGCCTTGTTAAAACTCTGTTCTCTTCATTATGCTAGGTAGTGCTAGAGTGGGAAAAAATTAACTTGATCTGTCCCACTTCAGTTAATAAAAAGCTTTTGGGGAAATTACACTTTTTTTTAGGCAGTCTGAATAACTTTTAGTGGAATGACACAACGAGACCATTGAGTCCTTGTAAAAACCTTTTTATTTTTTTTTCGAAATTCTTACCCTAATTAATTCATTAATTAATTAATGAAACAGAAGTTACGATAGTCTTTTCTTCACTTTAATGACGTATATCCAAGAGAAACAGCTTCTCGAACAAGAAAAAATGTAGGGCGAGACTTTATTCTGTCCATAGTGAATTGATAGGAGTGTTGCCGTTTTTTTAATGCGCTTTCATACTTACAAATTTTCCATGGTGAATGATAAAACGGTTGAAAAAATATCACAGAGTAAAGGTCTGTTCATGCCAAGAACATTAACTATAAAGATAATAACAATAACTATTTTAGAGTCCACACCAATGAATGAACATTGTTTATGCGTGCTGCAGTTATGGCGTCGGTCACTTTAAATTCTGAAGCTCTTTAAAACAGGATGGATTCTGATTGGTTATCAGTGTTTTTTTTATTAGTATTATTATCAGCTGGAAAAAAAAACATTACATTTATTCCAAGGATATCGTTCCCCTGTGGTGTTATCGTTATAGTTGTAGTGTAGACTACTATTCTTTTAGTTTTTAGAGGGATTATTAAAGCTTTATAGTTATCATTATTCAACCTGAATTCCGCAAAAGTTGGGATGTTTTTTAAATTTGAATAAAATGAAAACTAAAGGACTTTCAAACCACATGAGCCAATATTTTATTCACAATAGAACATAGATAACATAACAAATGTTTAAACTGAGAAATTTTACACTTTTATCCACTAAATGAGCTCATTTCAAATTTGATGCCTGCTACAAAAAGTTGGCACGGGGGCAACAAGTGGCTTAAAAAGTAATACATTTTGAAACGATTCAGCTGGGAGAACATCTAGCAACTAACTAATTAATTGATATCAGGTCTGTAACATGATTAGCTATATCTTAGAGAGGCAGAGTCTCTCAGAAGTAAAGATGGGCAGAGGCTCTCCAATCTGTGAAAGAGTGCAATTTGATGTTGAGGAACATTGTTTTTAAAGTACTCCACAATCTTTTTACACAAAGGCTTTGCAAATATCATCACCTATAGTGCATGACATTATCAAAGATTCAGAGAAACTGGATAAATCTCTGTGCGTAAGGGACAAGGCCAAAGACCTTTATTGGATGCCTGTGGTCTTCGGGCCCTCAGACGACACTACATCACTCATCTGCATGACTGTGTCAATGACATTGCTAAATGGGCCCAGGAATACTTCCAGAAACCACTGTTGGTAAACACAATCCGCCGTGCCATCTGCAGATGCCAACTAAAGCTCTATCATGCAAAAAGGAAGCCATATGTGAACATGGCCCAGAAGTGCCGTCTTGTGTCCTAGGCTCAATTAGGCCAAGGCTCATTTAAAATGGACTGTGTCAAAGTGGAAAAGTGTTTTATGGTCAGACGAGTCCAAATTTGACATTCTTGTTGGAAATCACGGACGCCGTGTCTTCTGGCCTAAAGAGGAGGGAGACCTTTCATTGTGTTATCAGCATTCAGTTCAAAAGCCAGCATCTCTGATGGTACGGGGGTGCATAAGTGCATATAGGATGGGCAGCTTGCATGTTTTGGAAGGCACCATGAATGCTGAAAGGTATATAAAGGTTTTAGAGCAACATATGCTCCCCTCCAGACAACGTCCATTTCAGGGAAGGCCTTGTGTATTTCAGCAGGACAATGCAAAACTATTACAACAGCATGTCCTTCTCGTAGAAGAGTCCGGGTGCTGAATTGGCCTGCCTGCAGTCCAGATCTTTCACCTATAGAGAACATCTGGCGCATCATTAAACAAAAAATATGTTAAAGATGACCACAAACTCTTCAGCAGCTGGAAACCTATATCAGGCAAGAATGGGACCAAATTCCAACACCAAAACTCCAGAAACTCATAACTTCAATGCCCAGACGTCTTCAAAATGTTTTGAAAAGAAGAGGAGATGCTACACCATGTAGCAGGTACCTGTAGCAGGCATCAAATTTGAAATGAGCTCGTTTTGTGCATAAAATTGTAAAATTTCTCCATTTAAACATTTATGTAATCTATGTTATATTGTGAATAAAACATTGGTTCATGTGATTTGAAAGTCTTTTAGTTTTCATTTTATTCAAATTTAAATAAACATCCCAACTTTTCCGGAATTCGGATTGTAGTCATTGTCCTTGGTGTGAATGTGCCTTAAAGGAATAGTTCACCCAAAAATCAAAATTCATCATTTATTCACCTGCAAGTTGTTCTAAACCTGTATGAATTTCTTTCTTCTGCTGAACACAAAAGAAGATATTTTGAAGAATGTCGGTAACCAAACATTTGATGGACCCCATTGACTTCCATAGTATTTTTTTTTTTTTTTGTCATACTATGGAAATCAATGGTTTGGAATTCTACAGGTTTGGAACAACTTCAAGGTGAGTAAATGATGACACAATTTTCATTTTGGGGTGAATTATCCCTTTAACCTGTTCCATATCCAGAAAACAGATAATATAATGACCAGTAAGTAATCCCCTAGAAACCACCCAAGGAACCCTAGCAACTACATGGCAACACCCTGGAAACCACCCGTAACATCCTAGCATCATATCCATGACTTTTGCACAAGCAAGCTCTCTTTTCTTCAGAGAATCAAAAAACGTTTTTTCTTAAATATTAAGTCGTATTTTCAAATTGACAAGACAAAGGGACAGAGAATATTGCGACAATATGCAGCATTCTGTGAAAGGGGAAGGAATCCTGGGATTGTGGGGTCAGTGTTGAGAACGTGAGGCGAGGACGAGGCGGTCTGAATTATGGAAATCTTCTATTGTTTATTGTTGCAGAACAGACAGTTTACAGTGTGATTTATATAACATGTAGGTGTTTAAGTATGGAGGACATACAATAGCAGTGGTCTATTTATACCAGGTGGGTTCAGTCAACCGTGCTTATCCGCGCACTATTGAATCAGAGGGACAGATGAGTATGTTGATCATTTGAGAACTGTGCAATTAAATTTCTTTCTCAAGAAATGTTGAAGTGTGTAGGAGGAGGCTTTCCAGAGATTGTGTGATGTTCATTACAGCTCTTTTGAGGAGGCTAAAAACATCTAAAAAGAAACAAAAGTTTCAATAGTTTTGTCATTGTAATCTGACCAAATTGTAAGAATATGAGGCCTTGCTGTCATGACAACATTTGGAACATATTGTTCTATTCCGTTACCACATATCATTGTGGTTACATGGTTTCCTTCCTCTCAATTTCAGAGAAGTTTGTATATTGCTGTATGTCACTCTCAGGTAATCCCAACATTTAAAAGAGAAGAATGCAAACTAAGAGAGACAATTCACAAATATAACATATACAGCAATGTGACTGAATGCAGAGTAAATGAGACTTTTGTTTAAGTCTGCTGCTTCACAAAATGTTCAAATTATGAGGATACTAAAGTGTGCGATCAAGTCAGATTTCAATGCAAGAAAATTTCAAATAATATTCACTCAGAAATTGCTATTAAATTTTACAAATAATTATAAAGAATCAGCATGTAACACATTGAATTATACATGGAATTTTGAAGTAGAAAGACTGAAAGAGTTTTTTTCTTCTAAAACATACCACAATAATATGTTTTATTTACAACTTTACATTTTTACAGTGAATGAAATAAAACATTTTTCAAATTCTCCTTCAAATACCAAATGATCTGAATGGTGTGTATTCAACATTAATTTTAGACCTTTATAGTCTTACCTGTATCAGCAGTTATCTCATGTGTTTCTTACATGAAGTTTATTATTTATATTAGAAATTAGATGAGAAACAACTGAGAAGTAATTTTTTTTATTTCCTAAAATAAATGTGAGTGACGCTTGCTATGCAGTTGCTAAGGCATTGTTGGGTGGTTGCTACTGAAGCCCTGTTCACACCGCCAGCGACTTTGTCGCTGCATGTCGCTAGTCTCTGTACTGTGAAGTCGCTTGTGGGCGTTCCTAGTGCTGTCTCTCTTTGTCATTGGTAGACTGCACATCTGATCATATCTATAGAAAATGCAACCACAAATGATATATAAAACTAAGAAATCATTCTAATACGACTAGTAATTAGATTTAAAAGAATTAAAAGTAACATTCTGCTGTTGTAGAGTGTACTGACTGCAGAGCTCAGTGCATTAAATCATTAACTAGATTAATGATAAGTCTATCAACAAATTAAACTCATTCATACTGTCAAACGTCATTCGAATTTGACAAATAATCAATTTTCTTGTCCCTAATAATCAACACAATGCAGGGGAAACTCTAATATGAACTGCAGCAGTGCTAAACTGCTCACATCATCATATAATTAACAACACAAACTATCAATGTATGAATCAAACTCAGAAGACCGCCGACAGTTTCTTTTCCACGCATCATTTTATTATATCCATGTATGTAGTTACAGTCAGATCAAATAAAACAGTGAAATCGCTCCGGAATCCGGTCTTGCCTGCACTTAAAACGTTGATATAAGCTCCAGAGAGTCTTTACTCCTATTGGTTGTCGCTCGTGAAATTCGCTTCTCATTTGCATAAAGTTGCAATTTCTGAACTTTTGTTGCATCTCTCATCATTTGACACGGCTACATTCTGTCGCCAATGGTCACTGTCGCTCGTGTTGCCGGAAGTCACCAGACAATATTTGACCCACATCTGAATAGCAGAACTACAGAAACGTGAGTTAGCCGGTTAGCAGGAGACATACTGGTGAGGTTGTACGTTACACAACATAATATACAAAACTGCGAATTTTAAACGATCGCTAGAAAATATAAACATCAATTATTAATCATACTTACAGGTTAAGATTCAGAGGAGCAAGCTGGTCCAAATAAACTCGGCATCGATCCATATTTAAAGACCAAGCATTTTTTGAATCCTGCGTTAAACTCCCCGAGCTTTAAGAAAAAGTCGTCAGTAAAATGATGGGAACACAACAAAAGATTGTACTGCTGTGGTATTGCTGAAAAAATTAATTTTCGCTGGAGTCTGCGCGTGCAATAAGTGGGCGGGCAATATGCTAATGTTTCGTTGTGACATCACAACGAAATGGCTTAGGGTTCGTTTTTACAATCGACTCGTTTAATTGATTCAGAGTCGACTCTTACTTTTGAGAGACAATAACTTTATATACGGTGCACTTTCAGATTTAAAACTTTGCAGGATGTTTTCATTCACTTAGAGCTATGTTACACACTACATGAAAAGTAATTTTCAAAAATCCATAATAGGGGCACTTTAAGTCTGTGGTCCAAAGCATTCAATATTTGCGACAGTTTAACCCTTAAATGCATACCTCGGGTCTTTAGTGACCCGGGACGTCATTCACTACCCTCCTCCTCGTTCATTTTTTAAAGTTAGACATCAACCTTCTTGGTATTCCTCAATCAATTCATTATAAATAATATAACAAGAAAATAAGTCATAAAATTATAAAAGAATGCCTATTTTTGTATAAATTTTTTGTAAAAATTGTATAGGGTCGCAAACGACCCGAGGTGTGTATGAGTGTACGTATATTTTTTCTGCAGAACAATAATTGAATCTTAGATAACGGAATAAGTGCAATTCACCTTTATTCCACAAGGTGGCAATGTCTGATACACAATGCTGAAGTGACGACTCATTTAGACAGAAAATGAAATAATAAGAAAAACATGAAATGGCTCAGCGATTTACTGCAGAACAAGTACTGAACGCAATCAAATATGACTGTAACTGTTACAGGATGAATCTGGTGAAGCTGTTAGCGATCGAAATATTGATTTTAAAGATGTTGAAAATTATATCGTTTTGAGAATACGTTTGAGATCGCGAATGGGCTCATATTCATGACCTCAAACATAAAACTAGCCCATTATTTGCTGAATTTACTGGGAAATAAGCTCTGATGAGGACAGTGATGATGGCATAAAACATCTGCTCAAACTGAACCCTTTCAAGCTCCAAAAGGTAACAAAATATGATTTATTTTATTCTTCTGTAATTGTTACTCTAATATCAGAGTAATTTTATATTATCGCGACAGGTAGAGATCCTTCCGTGTTAGATATAGATCCGGGTCGATAAAGACCCGAATATGTAAGAATGACTGGCGAAACAGTCATGCATTTAAGGGTTAAGTTGGAAATTGTATTTTCAGCTCTATGCTCAAAAAGTGAATAAATGGATTGTAACTACTGCATAAATATATGCAAAAATAAATAAATAAATAAATAAATAAATAAAATCATTATCAAACTAAAATACAGTGCATCAATTTCATTGAAATAATAATTTTTAAAAAAATTTGACCGCCACGCGAAGAGCACCAGAGGCTTAAATTCAAGTCTATGGTTTTTACACATTTTATCCACATTTTATTGACCGACAAATTAAATTTGCCTGATAAGCAAATATGTTGTTGTTTTTTTCTACATTGGTATAACAATAAAAATTTAATAAAATAATTTGTATTTGTGTATTGCATATACATACAGACTTTATTTTGATCTCAGGGTAGATTTTGAATGAACAGACACAAAGAGCTGCTTAGGCAATGAGCTACAGTGCTGATACACACACAATGTGAGAGGCTGGCATTAACACAGTTTGAACTGTAGACAATAGCTGATGAGACGGGCATAAAAGAGGACTGGCAGATGTGGATGGAGTGAGGGGCTGAGGGGCCTCAGCACCAGTGAGAACGACAGACTGTGAGAGGAAGTCTGAGGACAAGGAAGTTTGACAAGGGCGTGGTCAATCATCTGCCCAACTTACATTTCCTTTCCGTTACAAGGAACTGACAGATGCTGCACTCTGTTCAACTCTGATTGGATGTGATACGCAAGATCAAAATGAGCATCAAGGTAAGTGAAACAAAACAGTTAATATTTGAAGTTAGACTTATTTTAAGAGATTTTGAGCTTGTTGAGTATTACATACAAGGTAAGCATTAGAGAATGAGAGAAAAGTAAAGATATAGAGGGAAGGCACACGTGCTCCAAGCATGTGAGGTCACTGTGGACCAGCCTTATCGTTTATCTGATCCATCGATCATGTAAGACCCAGAGGACGATCTGTCTTTAGAAACAGGTAAACATACTCACTCACCTGCAGTTACACAGCCACAGTTCAATACAGACTTGCCCTCACATATATCAAAGTGGCTACTTCTAATGAAAAAAGGTCTCGGAGGCCACAAAATAAAAGATTAGAATTTATGGAAAAGGGGCAAATAAATGTGTAGTATACTTATTTATTGTTATTATGAATGTTTGGAATGGTTTGAAAAGACAAAGGTCAGGAAAAGCTGTATTTCATGTAGAAATGTTATAGGTCATATTTCACCCCAAAATCTGAAGAAAATAATTTTGCATGAAGAAAATGAGCCATATTTTAGTGCATATAAAAATAATAAAAAATTTTACTTTATGACACAATAATGTAATGTCACAAACACTTTACACAGTATCAGCTTATGAAGTTGTTTGAGTTTGTATTATTTTAATAGTTAATGCCATGTTAGGAATGTTACTTTGAAAGCTGTTGCACATTAATGGATAGGTCCGTTGAGACATTCACTCTATTTCTTTATGACTCGAGTCATCTCTGCATTAAATTGGTGTTATACACGATACAAACTATTGGCTTGATCTAAACGTTCAACTGTAACTTAAATTGAATGTTCAGTGATAACATGTGGACAGCAGTACTTTACAGGAAGTAATGCATAGTAAAATTAAAACAAAATGGCACCACATCCCTTCTTATTTGTTGTTGTAGGTGAAGTGGAGATAACTGTATCACAATTTGCTCATTTATTCAGAAAATGTTTCGCTAGCCTAAAGCTGTGATATGATGCTTTAATTATCTTTGACATGTCAACAGTCATACTTGTAATTAAATTTATAACTTAATTGAATCTGATACAATTTAACTATAAGGATACAAAGGTTTCCTGCTGCGTTGCATTCTCCATGTGCAGATTTTAGCATAGGGCCACATTTCTGCCGGCTTACAGGAAGCTTTTCCTCTCATGCAGATCATTGCACAATGTGTTGCAATATTGTTACCAAATCAGACCAGATAGCATGAAACTATTCAAACACTTGTGGAGGTTTTTTTTTTTAAATCTATTTAAAATTATTTTTGTATGATTTAAATGATTATAAATTAAATTTCAACCCTTCAAAAAATAAAACAAATTAGTGTTTGTTACTAACTGCCTGTTATTTGTGATATTATTATGGTGAGTGCATTGTGCATTTAGTAATGTTACATTTACTCAACGGTTTTACACTGTTTCTCCCTCGGATTATTAGAAAGATTGACCCCTACTTGTCAACAAGATGAATGTAACAGTATTTCTTGCATTTGAATGCAAATCTCAGTATTACTATAAATTTTGATGCTGGCACAACTTACCCCGAAGCATCTGGCATAGTTTAGATCACAGCTAAACTACCATTCAAAAGTGTACTTTTCTCTTTTTTTTAAAGTAATTGATACTTTTATTGAGAAAGAATGCATTAAAATGTGAAAAGTAAAGAATTTTTTTGCATTGTTACAAAAATTTCTATTTCGCATAAAGGTTTGTGCACACCGGCACGATAATCGCATGCGCTTATCACCATGATTAACGCCTCGTGACTAAACAAAGGGCGCCAATGTGAGTGTGCACACCAACATGCCAAACGCCAGGTGTAAAAGCATAATTTAAAAAAAAAAAAAAAAAACACCTTGGGTTCGTTTTTGGGTTTGACATGCCGTGTTAGTAGGGCTGCACGATTAATCGCATGCTATTCTCACGCGCATTTCGTCAGTAAAGCCGGTTCCCTGATTACCGCTAAATCGCCATCACCTGTTTTTAAACGCAGCGCCTTTTAATAGACGGAGCCGTAGTTCACGGACAAGCCACGCAATATCGCGTTCATTATCGCAGGCGACGCCATCTGCGATATGAACGCGATATTGCGTGGCTTTTCAGTGACCTACGGCTCTGTCTATTAAATGCCGCTTCATTTAAAAAAAAACCAAAAAGCAGGTGATGGCACCTTGGGTAATCAGGGAACCGCTTTACTGACGAAATGCGCGTGAGGATGCATGGATTAATCGTGAGCCCATGCCGTGTTAGTGTTAAAAACTGGCCAACCAATGAGATTGGCTTTTTTGTTCACGTGCTTGGAGCTACTGAAGTTATAGTAAAACACAAGTTGGTGGCGCTCAAGCACAAAACGGTCTTGCCGAGCACACATTGATAAGAAGAAGACGACAAAGAGGAAGTAAGTAGACTAGGTGCTAGGGTTGTCACGATACCATAAAAATGTCTTATGATACTATACCAGCTGAAGTATCACAATACCAAGTAGTATCGCGATACCATGCAGTATACAAAATGAACCAAACTTTCATAAAAACATGAAAACAGATCAGATTTTTCTCCGAATACTTCATTAATGAGAATGGATAACAGGCTTTTATTACCAATCAAATGAATCATTGTAAACAAAATTCATCTTAGCACTGCACAGAAGCTTTATGAACTGACATTACGATGTAGCATTTATGCATTTACACTTCAATTACAATTGCATAAATAATGTTATGATATTAATGTTTCAAATATAAAAATTTGAATATAGAAATAAAAATGTTGGCAGAAAAAAATGATAGAATATACCTACTTTTAGATGGTAAAAAAAGATAGAATAGGCCTACTTTTAGATGGGAGACTAAAGTTGCCAGTAGGTGGCAGCAAGTGTTAATGATTAAGTCAATGAATCATTCAACCGATTCCTTCAAAACGGCTGATTCATTCAGGAACGAAGCAAATGACTGTCTTAATGAATGGATTAGTGAGTCAGTGACTCGCCCAATTTGTTCAAAAACAGATTAATTTAGGGTGCGTTCACACTTGTCATGTTTGGTTCGATTAAAACGAACCCTGGTGCGATTGCTCGGTTAGTGCGGTACATTTGAGCATGTGTGAACGCTTCCATCCGAACCCTGGTGCGCACCACTTCGGTAAAGTCGGTTTTATATTCACGCATTCGGACTTCTGATAAATTCAGACTTTCCAATAAATGTGCAATAAATTAATGTTTGCGAATTTTAAGCAGCGACATGATATTGACAACCAACGATTGGCAACTTACAACATTTTTTACAGTCGATCAAAATAGGCAAACATTGTTTTAATGGCATATTTACTTGTGAATGTCCACTTAATGTCCAATGTAGTGTGATTAACAAGGCTATTGAATACTGATGTCTGAATGTGCGAATATAAAACCAACTTTACCGAAGTGTGCGCACCAAACAAGCAGACCGAGACCGCTGAAAAGATGGGTCTCGGTCCGCTTCCAAACGAACTCTGGTGCGGTTCGAATGATTATGAACGCAACACGGACCAAAGACATGTAAACGAACCAAAAACAGGAAGAGGAGACCCTAAAAAGGACAGAATACTCACGCATGTCGGTTTTTCTCGTCATAGTCGCGAGTTTGCCCATCACAGGCATCAGACGCGCGTCTCCACGCAGCAGATTGTTTGTGTGTGACGGAGGGATTCCCGCCGCTGTTTTGACTACTTTACACATTTTATAAGCTCTTCACGAGTTCCCAGCTGGCCAAAATACCATCACATGCAGGCTACGCACCGCTATGCACACATAATGAGCGCATTTACATCAGCACACAGCATTGAGCTTGTTTGAGATGCATCGGCGCTGCGCAGACCGATCGGTGTATGACATCAAAGTACCGCGAGAGCGATTCAAAAGCATAAGGAATCATATGCTCTCCAAACGCTCTCGCAGGAGTTTGATGTCATACGCCGATCGGTCTGCGCAGCGCCGATGCATCTCGAACAAACCTATTGTTTTGGATGTTCGGTAAGTTCCGTCTCAAAATACGTCATAAAATCCGACCAATCACGTTGTGTATGTATCCCTATGCCTTTAGGTTTGGTATCTTTTGGTTCAGTGATTGCCAATCTGAACGCTAATCGAACCAGGACTAAATGTTTTTTTTTTTTCTTCTTCTTTGGTCCAGACCAAATTAACCAAACGAACTGAACTACAAGTGTGAACGCACCGTTAGAAACGAAACAAAAACAGCGCTCTTGCTTGTGTCACGAACTATCAGGAGCATTTTTGCCATCTTGAAATATCTAACCCTGACTGGAGAGCAGTATGTATATTAAAACATATAATACATTTATAATAATAAATTCACCATTGATATGATTGATAAGAACCGAGTGCAAAGCTGCTATAGCTTATTGATGAATGGAATTGCAGTTATCTGAATCGTGTTCGCAAAGATGTTTCTAGAAACAAACTATTTAATCTTTTCTAGAAGTGGTCAAATGAGCAATGGAAAAACTGTGAGAATTCATTCTTATATAAAGATTTTATGATGTTAATTAAGTGAATTTCAGACCCTTTCTCCAGATAAAATGCACTGCGAACAACAACGTGCAAGTGCAGCTTTATCTCATTGCAAAATTAACTGAAGCATCAGAAAACAATAAGGCGCTAATTCTACAGAGCATTTACTACACAGGGCACAGCAGACAGTCAACGGCAGTCTCTTGTAATGTTTTTGCAAGGCACGCATGTTCAATTTAAGTGTACCTGCCGCACATACAACATTCCTTAAGGTACTGACGATACTACCGTTTAAAAAATACAATGGCATCGCCAGTATTTTGAAGCTTTAGTATCGCGATACTACCGTAGTTACCGGTACACCGTTCAACCCTAATGGGTGCTCTGCCAGTTCTTGGCCACACTAATAGATGTGTAGGCCATTTTATTTCTGTATTTTTATTGTTTTTTTTTTTTGTTTTTTTTGTTTTTTGTTTTTCCAGAAATACAGTTGAGAATGTTATTTCATATTTATGTTTATTTGCACTACCGTTCACTTGCACTACTGTCATTGTGAGTTATTTGCACTACCGTTTCTGACTACCATCTCCACATGTCATGTATATGCCATATATGCCATTATATATCTGTATTTTTATTGTTTTATTTACATTCAAGAAATATTATTTAGAATGTCTAATTCATAAATATTTTATTTGCACTACTGTTCACTTGCACTAAGCACAAGCGCCATATACTGTCAGGGAGTGAATCTGTAGGTGATCACCAGTGAAAATCGCTTGGATATGAACACAAAGATGCGTCGAAAAAACGCTGGTGATAAGCGTGCGTGATAATCATCCCGGTGTGCACGAGGCTTAATGCTGTTATTTTGAACTTTCTATTCATCTAAGAATCCTTAAAAAAGTATCATAAGAAATATTAAGCAGCACAACTGTTTTCAACATTGATAACAATAATAAATGTTTCTTTATCATCAAATCATCATATTTTCATCAGATTTCTGAAGGATCATGAGACACTAAAGCTTTGCATTACAGGAATAAATTACATTTTAAATATATATCAAGACAGAAAAAAAAATCTTTTAAATTGTAATAATATTTCACATTATTACAGATTTTACTGCATTTTTAATCAAATAATGCAGCCTTGGTGAGCATAAGAGACTTCTTACAAAAACTTACAACATTTACCAACCCCAAAATTCTTGAACAGTAGTGTATCATTTTGGGGAAAAAATGTTAATTTTATTAATTCATTGCTTTTTTTATCAACTTGCATGATTATAGAAAATCTGACATGGAAAATGTCACATCATTCTCATGTGCATCCTTGTAATGTATCTTTTCTAAATATATGTGCACAGGGGCGACAGTTTACCCAGTGACACATCTTACCCCGCTTTCCCTGACACACTATTACTCTGCTATCATTGGTTCATATTTAAAGCCATGAGTTTTGGCTGCAGCAGTCTGTTCTCCACACCTACAGGATTGCAGTATTTTGGTCCTGCTGTTGTTTGATTATACTAATGGAGAGCTTGGTGACTGTAATGCCGGCCTGTCATCTGATGTGTCATAATCCAGTGTTTGTATTATGCGCTTGCTCATGTCACTGTTGCTAAGTAACCCCTCCCATCAGAAACACTGGCAGTCTTCTATTGTTTGGCTTTAATGGATCAAAAGGCACAAATTTCTAAAACAACCATCTCAGAATTGATTGGCTAATGGTAATGTTGGGAAATGTCAAGACCTTTCATCTCAAACACCCTCATTACACGGGCAGAATGTTTACGGCAGTATGAGAAGATCGTAAAGCACCATGACATACGCAGTTGCTAAATATTCAAAATTAAATCTTAAATGACCCTACTTACTACCTTTCAAAAGTAAGTTTTTTTTGTTGTTGTTTTTTAATGTTTTTGATAGAAGCCTTATGCTCACCAAGACTGTATTTATTTGATCAAAAATACAGTAAAAACAGAAATATAGTGAAATATTATTACAATTTAAAATAAATGTTTTCTATTTTAATATATTTTAAAATGTAATGTATTTCTGTAAAGCATAGCTGAATTTTCAGCATCATTACTCCAGTCTTCAGTGTCTCATGATCCTTCAGAAATCATTCTAATATGATGATTTGCTGCTCGAGAAACATTTCTTATTATTATCAATGTTGAAAACAGTGCTGCTTAATATTTTTGTGGAAACCATTATTTTTTTTAGTTCAACAAAACAGCATTTATTTGAAAAAAGAAATCTTTTATAAGAAAGACTGGTAGTACATTTAGGCATTGTCTTGGCAAACTCTCATTCTGGTAACACACTTTTCTACACACACAATTCGTAACATACTTTTCTACTATCCAACTATGCAATTAATCACCAATGAATAAGCATAAAACATTTGGTAACATTTTAGGGGCTAATTTTCACTATTAACTAGTTATTAACACATATTATTAGCATATTGGCTGTTTAGAAGTATTTATAAATCACATATTAATGTCTTATTATGCATGACTATTCTACGTCCCTTAATCCTACCCAATGCCTAAACTTAACAACTACAACTTACTAACTACAAGTACAATGAGGAGAAAGTTGTAGTTAATAGTGAATTTGTTCCCCAAAAAGTGTGACCAAACTTGTTTCTGCAATATTAAAGGGTTATTTCACACAAAAATGATAATTCTGTCATTAATTACTCACCATCATGTCGTTCCACACCTGTAAGACCTTCATTCATCTTCGGAACACAAATTAAGATATTTTCAATAAAATCTGATGGCTCAGTGAGGACCTCCATTGCCAGCAAGATAATTAACACTTTCAAATGCCCAGAATACTAAAGACATATTTAAAACAGATCATGTGACTACAGTGGTTCAACCTTAATATTATGAAGCGACAAGAATACTCTTTGTGTGCCAAAAAAAACAAAATAACGACTTTATTCAACAATATCTAATGATGGGCAATTTCAAAACACTCCTTCATGAAGCTTGAAAGCTTTACAAATCAGTGGTTTGGAGCACGTATCAAACTGCCAAAGTCACATGATTTCAGTAAACGAGGCTTCGTTTTGTCATAAGTGTTTCGAAATTCCAATGGTTCACCATTAGGGGGCGTGACTTTGGCAGTTTGATACACGCTCCGAACCACTCACACAATCGTCTATCTCTAGATATTGTTGAATAAAGTCATTATTTTGTTTTTTTGGCGCACAAAAAGTATTCTCGTTCGCTTCATAACATTATGGTTGAACCACTGTAGTCACATGAACTGTTTTAAATATGTTTTTAGTACATTTTTGGGCATTTTAAAGTGTTAATTGTCTTGCTGGCAATGCAGGTCTCACTGAGCCATTGGATTTTATGAAAAATATCTTAATTTGTGTTCTGAAGATGAATGAAGGTCTTACGGGTGTGGGTAATTAATTAATGATTGCGTAAGTAATTAATGACAGAATTTTAATTTTTGGGTGAAATAACCCTTTAAACAATTCACATTATAGAAAGTAAAATTGGTTGCAAATGGCATTTCATATTGCTTTAAAGGTGCGATAGAATAGAAGAGAATAGAATGCTAAAGTAACAGCAGAACTTTGTGGGAAAATCTCAAAGTAATTTTGTACATGGAGAACATGGAGACATTCTTTCTAAGTATAACCTGTTTGTGTATTTGTGATTGTGGGTGTTTTCTCTTTTTCAGATCATGTTGCGAGAGGTGTCCTTTTTTCTGTTACTTGTCTTCAGATGTGAGTTTTCACTATCCTGCTCCTTTCTCTCTTTCACACACACACACACACACACACACACACACATTCACTCCATCTTTTATTACGTTACACATAGGCTATACACTATAAACATTTGTCAGCATAATCTAATAAAGCCTATTTTTAATAAAATCCTACATTACCAAAAACCACAAATGACCAGCAGGTCTAATATGTGGGATTTTTCACATGAATATTTCCGATAAAAGATTGATTATAGTCTTTCTGCAAGTAATCACAGTGTTTGCCAGAAGAATTGCTCAGTCTCATGTGGCCATTCATCTTGTGAAGAGATTCATTGGAAAAACTGTGTGTAGCCGGAAAATGCATACAAAAATGCTGCGACTCATCTCTGCTAGACCACAATTAGTCCTTGTTCTGTGGCAGGGTCTATGAGAGGCCTGCCTTCATTACAAACCACTGCACTCTACATCACCACACTGTTATTATGCCAGACTCAGAATACATTTGCATTCATCTGCTGCATGTGTAATCTTGAACTCTGAAGTCAGCCATGATCATTGTGCTGAATGTGTTCTTCAAACACTCATAAGTTATAATGGTGTCAGGAGGAGAATGTTGGTTATGCTCTAAAAATTCCTCAGGTCGTCTTGTAACAATCTCAGATATTTGTCTCCACAGCCTTAATGAGAGTATCAGTGATTGGACAGTGCCACAGAACACAGCCAATCACAATCTAACTCACTCATTCTGTAGTTTTAATAATAATAAATCTCTCCTTTATTATCTTTATCTTTTTTATATGGTGTCTTCATATTTAATACAAACTTCCTTTCTCACTGTTACTTTGAAATACATTTTTTTTTAAGCCTAAAATTATAAGTCAGTTCATCTATGCAATAGATATTGTCCATTTTAAGCGGGTGTGTGTTAATGCCATTTTCTGGTCTTTTTATACACTATAAATAATATCATAAGATACCCATCAGCCTTTAAAATAATATTTGAAAACTTGCCAGGGCACATTGTTGAAAATTCCCCTGGGAAATCAATATCCCAAGATCTTGAACAGTATGCCAGAAAACTTACTTTACAGCAACTCTAAAATATGTGAGAGTATGATCAGCATCCAAATGACCACGTATAGGTAGTTGCTTACTCTATATTACTTAAAGAGAAACACAAGATTTCTTTATCCAAACTTTTTCTGTCTTTAAAGAAGCAGATGATGTCTTTTACTCCAAAGCCAAAATGTGTCTTTTTCTGTCTGTAAAGGTTACGCAGTTGAGAATGTGACAAAAACAGATACCACGACACTACCGGAAAGCTCTACACCTCCTGGAAAGCTCTACACCTCCAGAAAGTTCTACACCTCCGTCCAACGCTACTAGAACCATGGGTCATGGTAGGATTTTTTTTTTTTTTTACATTTTTATTTCCCTGCATAACCATTCGGAGATTGCCTATTATGTCTTACAGAATTGTTAGTTCATGTTTTATCTGTTTATTCTATGCTATGTTTGCTGTTTTGAATCTAAGTGTTTGCAACAGAGCTAAACTGAGTTACAGATCCAGTACAAAATGTGTAGCAACATTCCCTGGTTTCCCTCACCTTGATAACATACTCTGTAAAGTTTAATCTGTCTCGGAAGGAATTGATTTCTGGTGGCATAATAAACCAGCGCTTTTTGTTTTTGACTTGTATCACCATCTCATAACTCAAATACAATTCAATCACAAAAGTGTTCTCCTTGTTCCTCCAGTTAACCAGGATGAAACAGGGGTGACAATGACCCCCACCGTACCTGCGCCGATCACAAACATCTCTACAGACTCCTCTGTGACCTCTGCTTTGACCCCCAACAAGACATCTGACATACAGCGTAAGCTTTGATGGCTATGACTGAAGTATAACTTTGGTAAAACCTCAGACTCAAACAGAAGGACTTTCAGTGTGGAATTGTGGGATTGGGGGAGGGTAACAGAGCCAGGGATTGCATGAATAGCTGAGAGGCTTCCTCTTTACTCATGCAATTCATATCAAGGGCACACATAACTTAGAAACTAATTAGCAGGTAATTAGAAAATGTTCAACGCTCTTTCCATGCTGAGAGGCTTAAAGATAATGCTGCATTTCTGCGGGATTGCGGAGCACTGTCGTGGTGAGCTGATATGCTTTATGAAGAATCAACCAACCATATATCCTGGGAGAGCGTGCCATTGAAATATGCAAGAATTGAATTTGAAAGACAGGGCCGGACAGAGAATGAGTGCTGCTGGAATTTAATTAGAAGCAATTACGGACAAATCCATAGGATTGAGATAAGGGGGAAGCGTCTGCTTTTCACACTGAAAGTCTTTGCTGTCAACCTAAATTTATGGACAAAAACGGGATTCAAAAGCTCACTCCTATTCATAATTTTGTGAATTTGAGGAAAGAATGTACATGCTAGATTAGGTTTCTCTCCTTGTCTTTCTCCCTGACCTCCCCTCCCTCTCATTTTCTCATAGCAACTGACGTTACCACCACCACCACCACCACCACCACCAGCACCAGAACCTCCACAACCTCCAAAACTGTGTGGGGTAAACTTTCTCATCTTCCTCATCTGGTGCTTATTTGACTGACTTTTCACTCATGATAGGGTGATATATTGGAGGAGGTAGTTTCCCCCTGTTTTCAAAAAGATTTTGTGACTTTTGTGTATAAATACTATCTAAAAATATACAAATATAAATATGTACATATATAAATGGTCAACATAAAAAAATTAAATTGTACTGAAATGCAAAAGAAACAAAAAAAATTAGTACTTTTCATTGCATAATTTTTGGGTAAGATATCCTTTTAAATTCCAAATGCATATATGAAATATGAAAAACCCATATCAGTCTCCATTACTTTTCACTACAAATCATTAAGTCATTTGCATAAACAGCATCTCATTGGCTCAACCCTGATTGGATCATAGGAAATTCATGTTGGAGATCATTTAAGGTGGACAGGTGAAAGGAAAAGTCCTCTGATTGTGTCATCCCATTAGAGCCATTAGAAGCAGCAGGCTCATGTATCCATCATAATGAACACAAATATGCCAGCACACACCCACACATATAATAGTAGCTTATTTTGCATATTAAGAAAAGTATAAAGTCCAATACATTTTATAGGCATATAGACTGTTTTCAGGTCTTGTTTATATGTCAAAATCTATCTAAACTGTACATTTTCCTCAACAGATAAGAGATGGGATAAGCCGTTTACTTACAGTAAGTATCTATTTAATCAATCAGTAATTAATGCTGCTTGCTAATGCAGACATCACAGTTACCACTGGAACAAACCCCTAACCCAAAGTATTAAACGTCGGCCTATAAATCATCCCACACCGTTTGTGCTATAGACATGGATGAAACTTTAAATCATGTTTTTTGGGGAAGAGTTGTGCTAGAATGTTTCTAAGTTATTGGACTTATGATTCTCACTTAATGGATGGTAAAACATCACAGTAATATAATCACAGGGTTATTTTATATTATTTATATACTATTATAGTTTTAGCAATTTGATGGTTTTTCTTCTTTTTTTAAATATTTCAGTTTCGAATTGAATTTTATTTGTTTTAATTTTGTGTTAATTCTAGTTTAATTTGTGTTCAATTCATTATGTGCTTTTGTCATTTTATTCTTTTTTTATATTGCTATTTAGGTTTAATTTCATTTTATTTCAGTTTTAATTAGTCTTACTTTTTATTTATTTCCTGTTAATAATTTTTATGCTTCTACTTATAACTAAATTGAAATTCAAAATGCTGCCTTGGCAATAAACTGAAATTTAAGTTTAAGTTTTTCAACTAATAATTACATTTTATTTTATTTCAGCTTTATTTTGATTAAAATAAATGTTTAATAGTTTTGCTGTGTCCGAAATTGCATACTGCATAGGTACTACATTTGGTTTGAAACTTACTTCACAACTGTTAAAAATGTACAGTATGTTCTATATTTTGTATGAATTAAATTCGGACATACAATATCCGCCATGTTGCCACTGTCACGTGACCTAAGCCACGTGCCACTTGAATGTTCGCCGGTTCCTGCCTCCTTCTTCCCATTTTTACGAACTGTGTTACATTGGTGCCGAAACCCGGGAGGAAGGAGGGACATGCTGTCGGAGAGCCCTCGCTGCTAAGGGGGATCGCGGTGCTGCGTAGTTCGGGCAGCGCGGGAGTGTGTGTAGACCGCGAGAGGCTGCCCGAGGCAGTGGTACTGGAGCCTTGTGAAAGGTGGGACGGAGACCCGGATGCCGTGCTCCTGGGACGAGGTGGGGTGGCTGCCGTCCTGGAAGGAGGCGGGAACCGGCGAACATTCAACAAAACTTTAATCTCAAAATAAACAAACAAAATGAAAGTAATGCCGGCAGACCTTCGCGGACGTCTGCCGGCCACACAAACATAATAAAACATAAAATAATATCCAGGCCTGGTCCTCTCTCGTCCTTCACGGTCGTCGCTCCTCCTTTTATGCTCCCGGAGCTCCTCCGTGAGAGACTCAAGGCCGGTGCGCCTCCCAGGTGATGCTCGTTATCACTTGCGTCACCGGCCTTGCGCCGTTCCCTCACGGCTCTCGCCCGCCCCTGGTCGCCACAATGAAATTGGACATACTACTAGTGATGGGAGAAAATTAGCAAATAAATGAACAAATTGCTTTGCAAAATGATTCACTGTTTCAAAACGTTCAAAATGCCTTTCGCTGGTGATGCCTGCTGGTCAGAACAGTGTAAATGCAACAAAATCTCAGGCTAAACATGAATAAAATGTCTCAGGTTACACATGTAACCGTGGTTCCCTGAGAAGTGGAACGAGACACTGCGTCCGAAGACAATATGGGGAATGCCTCCAGCGTGTGTCTGAAGCACATGATTGTCACACAATGTCATTGGCCGGCGATAGCCCGAGAAGTGACTATGTGTGCGACTGTAAGTACAATAGGGCACTTGTAGTACGTCAACAACTTCTTTGTCTGAAGGAGACGTTACCAGGTATCCCCGAAGCATGGCAGCTAGATGCAGTGTCTCATTCCACTTCTCAGGGACCCATGACTACATGCATAAACTGAGATGTGCTCTTTCGAATGAGAACTCACACTGCACCCGAAGAAACTATGGGGATGTACCTACTCCGCTATACTGAGGGAACAACTGCCTAAAAGGCTAAGATAAGCAAAAAGAGGGCTCAATAGACTTAGATGCCAGAGACCAATCCCTCACTCAGGTCAAACACAGGGCTGTCAGTGACACTATTCCCTAAGGCCACAACCAAGGCCCATGCCCTATGCAAGGAAAAACCCTTACTGGGTCAGGAAAAGAGTGCCTGCCCCAGGGCAGAGCTCAAGTTCTGGTAATGCCTGTCAGGGAATTTTCCTGTATTCCCTTTAAGGGAATACAGGAAAAGAGAAAAGTGAGTTCCCTCACCTTGTCACTATACTAGGGGGATCAGGTTAAACCCCTGAGGACCCCAGGGGAGCTGAAAAGACATGCTCAATCCTGCCTGACTAGAAATCAGCATCTCTGAGCCAAAAAAAAAAAAAAAATAGGGCCAGGGACAGGTCCAATCAAAGACCAAGGTGGCCTCACAGGGGGCCGGACATTTGATGTCACTGTCTAGCTGGAGCTCAGGTGAGCAGAAGCCTCACCAGAACGACTCTCATAAATGAGAGGAGGCCAGCCCTACTCAACCTTAGAGAGTTTACCAAGGCAGCCTCACAGAGGACCAACACTTGATGTCACAGTCCATCTGGAGCTTCAGCGTTAGGACAGTTTATCAGCATCCCGGAGGGCCGGACACTTAATGTCACTGCCTAACTAGAGTTCAGGTGAGCGGAAGCCTCAGCAGAATGACTCTCAAAAGCGAGAAGTGGCCAGCCCTACTCAACCTTAGAGACAGTTTACCAAAGCGGCCTCACAGAGGGCCAAAACCTGATGCACTGTCTAACTGGAGCTCAGGTGAGCAGAGGCCTCAGCAGAAATGCTCTCTATAGCGAGAGGAGGCCAGTCATACTCAGATCCAAAGATAGATTATCATAGCGGCCTACATAGGGCAGAACACTTGATGTTACTGTCTAACTTGAGCCCAGGTGAGCTGTGACCTCAGAAGAATGACTCTCTATAGTGAAAGGAAGCCAACCAGCTCAATATAAAAACAGTTTATCAAGGGGGCCAAACCAAGGCCCGAACACCTGATTTCACTGTCTTATTGGACAGGAGTCCAACCATGCTTAACTTCAAAAGACAGTTTACCAAGGCAGCCAGACTGGGGGCCGAACACCTGATGTCACTGTCTAGCTGGAGCTCAAGTGACTGGAGGCCTCAGTAAAACAACTCTCTATAACGAGAGGAGGCCAAACACACTCAAGGCTAAAAGACAGCTCACCACAACGGCCCACAGAGGATCTGACACATTTGATGTCACTGTCTAGCTGGAGCTCAGGAGAGCAGAGGCCTAAACAAAACAACTCTCTAGAATATGAGTTGGCCAACTACACTCATCCTAAAATACAACACATCACAGCGGCCCGCAGAGGGCCGACACACTTGGTTTCACTGTCTAGCTCGAGCTAAGGTGAGCTGAGGCCTCAACAGCTTTGTTTTATAGCAAGAGAAGGCCAACATACTCAGCCTCTGAGATAATTTACCAAGGCGGCTTCAAAAAGGCCACCAAACTGTACTACTCAATTTAAATACTCATAATTCCTCAGAATTGCATATATTATCAATTTTTCAGTTTTGTTTGTTCCATGGATGGCTCAGCTAAACAGACCAATTAAGAGAGTATTAACTACTATTATACCTTTTAATTATACTAATGTCTAATTAAAACATCTACAAATGTATAAAACTGATCAAAGATCAGGTAAAAACCATTGACACTGGGCAGCGATCTCAGTGAATCTGCATTATTTATAGGTTCTCAGAGATCATCACTCCCCAGCGGTGAAACAGTTATGATGCAACAAAGCCTCGTTTACTGAAATCATGTGACTTTGGCCATTTGATACACACTCCGAACCACTGATTCGAAACAAAAGATTCATAAAAGTTTTGAAGCTTCATGAAGCAGTATTTCAAAATAGCCCATCACTACATACTACTCAGCTCACATAATGTTTTTTCGCCTGCTATATAGTATGGAAGTAGGCATATTCGAACGCAGTGTTTTAGTTAACTATAATAACTCTGTCTTGTGTAACCCGTTGACGACTAATCAAGAAATGTGACAGTTTCATTTTTAACGTCACAGCTGTGCTGTTCAGATGTTAATTGTCTGCTGTTTTTTCTGGTACAGCGGCATACAAGCCGCTGACAGTGCGTCCGCACACAAAGACCGGAGGAACTCAATCTCCCTGTCAGTGGAAAGTATTGTGTTTATAAGAAGCACAGAGGTGCCGAACATGGGAGAACTATTACTGACTCAAGTGCTGTAATTTAAAGCTTTTGACTTGGCGACAGTCGCTGTTTCAATCACTTCCTATTGTTAGGGCAGCTACAGGGCATCTGATGTTCAAGAAATAGCCTCATTAGCCGTGACCCGTAGATGCCTCTGTTCTGCAATCATTCCCCAGGAACTGAGTTTATAAGTGCCTGAATATGTTCCAGAGTCATCAGTTAAGGGTGTTTTATGCCGATTGATGTTCACTGTTACTTCAAAGGTGTGTGGGGGGGGGGGATCAGCTACCAGACAAAAGTCCCTTAGGAAAAGGGCATACTATAATAATTACTTAATAAAAATGTTTAAGTGCAATTAAAAAAAAAAAAAAGAAAGAAAAAAAGAAATTTTACCGCAATACAATTTAAAAAAAAATCTTTGATCTTGGGGTGTGATGTGATCATGTTTGTGAGATTCACACTAAAATTTAGAGAGCTCATAAAACATTTTATTATAATGTTATATTATTATTGCTGTTTTCACCTAGTTCTGGCATGAAACTCTGACGGTGCAGGCTGATGGGTCTTTAACTCGTTTCGTAGCATCATTATCTCACAGTACAGCTGACTGGTTGCTGTTGCATCAGCGGCCAATGAGCTTGCTGCTCAAACATTCAAATATTTGGCATTGTTTGCTGTTAGCAGTCTGCAGCAAGCTTTCAGAACCCTCCTCCTTCCCCAGCTCCAACCTGTGTAGATCTGCTACTGGGGATAATTCATGTATGTTACATTGCTGAATGTGAAGTTTAAGATTTGTTAATAAAACTGACTTTTGCTGCTTCTTCTTCTGAGGGAGAGACACAGTGATTTAAGGCCGTATGTGACACCCGTCACATGAAATTAAAATTAACGTGACTTACGTATGTTTTTAGACTGTTAGACCAGATTGTTGTGTGTGTGTGTATTTATTTATGCATAACATGATTTTTTTTTTTTTTTTTTTTTTTTTTTTTTAGATTACACATCTCTGCGTCAAGTAGGGTTGACCATTGCTGCTGTTCTTTTCGTGATGGGAATTTTGGTGCTTGGTTGTAAGTTAACCCAACTTCAAGTTTCAGTCATGATTGCTTCGAACAGTCACGTTTGAAATCCTCAAACCTCTTTCCTCACTTTTTTTTTTCATCCTCCGTCTGAAAGGTGGAAAAGTTAAACGAATCCCACGGTGTCGAATTGGCAAAGGAAGGTGAGCAAAATCTCTCTAGTGTGTGTTTGTGTAATGTTTAAAGTTAAAGTCAATGGCATACTACCAAACATATTATTTCTTCAGTATAGTATAGACTGTGCAGTATGCTTATTTGACAAAATGTGCACTATGTATACAACAGAACACAGTGTGGAGAATACTGCATGCACACAATGCATGATGAATAAACTGGAAATAGTATAAGCAGCCATTTTTATACCTTTCTTGATTTATTACTTTATACTTTATTTGTCCCTGTTAAGGGAAAATTGTCTTGGGCAATTATTATTTTTTTTTTTATTGGACTGCCAAAAGGGTAATATTTTCATTCTTTTGGACTGCTTAAATATATTTTTATATAAACAGTATGCCATTCTGAATATTAGGCTAAAATAGTAGGTGGTATACAGTATATACTGCACATAATTTAATATATTCAGTAATTAATAATTGTATATAACATTTTAAACCAGTATTTATATATAATAACTAGTAAAACACCAATAAATATTTTTTTTATTGTTTTTTTATTTACACTATGTAATTGTTGGCCCTCTAGCAGTTAAAAAAACAAAACTGCAATCATTTTACGGAAGTACTTTTTTTGGTTGTGCTTTAGCTCTGTGTGACTGTGCAGATGAATATGTGACCTGTGCTGGCAAAATGAGTTGGAATGCACTACAGGCAAAACAAGTGAAAAATGTCAATTTTGGTCTAATTTGAGGTTTTCACAAAAATTTGTTCATTAAGTCCTTGTCTAGCGATCCCAATGCTCCAAATAGCAATTAAACATCTAAAAGTATCTTTATTTGTATGTTTTCTGAGAGGAGTACCTTTCCTTTGACCATGAAAAATGCAGTTTTTCTCTGCTCGCTTCTTGACGACTGGCGCTTCCAGTCTGGTATCTTTGTAAAGCGTAGCATTCCAACTTTGTGAATATTCATAGTGAATTCTCGATGGCATGAACCAATGAAATGTGATTTTCAAACTCATGCTGATGTAAACAAAATTATCTTACGCTGACTGACAGATCCAGAGCGCTCACACAAAGACACCTCAGACAGCGTGCAATCCCGATATACACATATTACAGTATTTCAAAAAATCTGTCTTGACAAGTATTCACGCAAACATGTTTTAAGTGAACGTTTGGTTAACTGTTGGGAAAAAAAAAACATCTGTTGTGTAACATCATATTAGAATTAGATCCGTGTGGTACAGTATGTCTTAGGTTGTCTGTTTCATTAAAGGCACAATATGTAAGATTTTTATATTAAAATATCCAAAAACCACTTGCACAGTGTTATATATTTCATTCAGATTATCCTAAATGTTTCCAAGAATTTGTAAATTCAGAGAAATTCACAATTTTAAATAGTGCCCGTTCCTCCCTTGTCACTTGTCACCTGTCAATGACGTAATAACTGCTTTATTTCCGCTTGTACTGCATAGTAACCAAGCTAGCGGCACACTGTTGTTCTTGTTGTTTTGTTAAAACATTATGGACCATGGCAAGCAAATTTTGGGCCAAAAGGAGAAATAAAATGAGGATCAATATCGGCGTGGCGTTTCTGAGATAGTGAGAGTTTTGCGACAAACTTTGACTTGACAGAGACGCCGCTCTTGCACGTTATTAGACAAGGTAAGCGAATGTACATAAGACGAATCAATGTTATATAGCTCAACACGATGAAGTGTTAGAATATCATCAGTATGATATTCTAATGTTGATCTAGCTTACTGTTAGTCTCATACAGCCAACAAACTAATACATAGAATAACATTACAACTTTCAACACACACAAATGCAGTTTAGTATGATAGTGTTATGTTAGACCAAGTGAAACAGCGCTGCGCTAGCTCACAATTTTAATTCATCAAATAAACTGACCTGTATTAATAGTATTTTAGCACTTGCAAGTAGTTTGGTATGAAATGTCCTCCTTCCTTTGTATCCCCTGTGACTCACGTGTGGCACTGATATCTGTCTCTGGTAACACTTTAGAATAACTCACGCTATGAAGCATTAGTTAAGCATTAGTAAATAGTTAATTCCTCATTTATAAAACATGAATAGACATTAGTAAGCCATTTATAAATACAGCTATAAATGCTTTGTTCTTGATTTATAAGCATATCTATAATGAGTTTAATAATTGTATTTTCATACTTTATTAATGATCAATTTATCATTTCTAAATTATGTATTACATTATTCACAAACCAGTAATTTAGGAGTTGTCAGTGGTTCATAAGATCATTTAGGAAGTGTCAGTAAATGATTAATAAAATATTTAAATGTACATTTATGCATCTTATTATTTAGACATATAGTATTAGTTACTCTGTGTGTTAATAAATGCTTTATTAACATATTCCTAGTGTCAAAATTACCTCGGTACTAACTTTAAAACATTAGAGAACAGCAGTGCAGAAGATCACTGAACCTTTAAATCTCATTTATAAAAGCTTTACAAAGCATAAATAGTCCTCACTTTAGATGAGCTCACAAAAATAGTTAACTGACTACTTCTAAATGTTTTATAACTACCTGAATTAATCATGAATTGCAGTAGGAATATGTGTTAATAAAACATTTACTAACACACTAAGTAACTATTACTATGTGTCTAAATAATAAGATGTATAAATGAATGTTTAAATAGTTTATTAATCATTTACTTACACTTACTAAATGAACTACTGACAACTCCTAAATAACTGGTTTGTAAATAATGTAATACTTAATTTAGAAATGATAAATTGATTATTAATAAAGTATGAAAATACAATTATTAAACACATTATAGATATGCTTATAAATCAAGAATAAAGCAATTATAGCTGTATTTATAAACTACTTACTAATGTCTATTAATGCTTTATAAGTGATGAAATAACTATTAACTAATGCTTAACTAAAGCTTCATAGTGTGCAGTTATTATAAAGTGTTACCCTGTCTCATTAGCAATCGCACCCCGTTATTGTTGGCCACGCCCTGCTTCATATCACTGTCATGTTAAAAACATGAATGCATTCACTCATCCATAAACATTATTTCCACATAAATATTATTAGATCTGTCAGCATGGCGACAAGTTCCATGATTCCAAGCTCATTCACTGCGTCATCAATAGACCCCTTAAAAGTTTGTAAACACTGCAATGTTTCCTGGTGGGCGGGGCTTAGCTGGAGGCAAAAAGAGATGCTGGACTCAATGTTGACAACCGTAAGGTAGCATGTTTTTGGAGGGATTTATTAAACATAGATGCAGAAGAAGGTTCAGAACTGTCCGAATATGTACAGTCACTGACTCTGCGGGACCGTGACAGAGCTTTTTGTAAATTAACTTAAGTTTTGGATGTTTTCTAGACAATATATGAATTACTTTCGGGTGGTTCGGGGAATTTTGTCAAGGCTTATTGTCTAATGTAACCTAATGCTGGGCTAACTATGATTATGGCTAGCAATGTGGATTATTTTAAGAGACCATTCAAAGGATGGCACACACATCTATCGCTGTATGTTTGTTTAACATTTAAGCTAGCTAGTGCCCTGAAAGTTGGCGACTTTTCACCTATAATACAGAAACTTGCTGATTTGTACTAGATAAAACCAACACACCATTAAATATGCATCGATTATTTTACCTGATATGAAGTGTGCACTGCAAACACAAGCATTATTTATGATCGTCTCTGTCCAGTCTGTACGCCGTATTGCATTCAACTACAATTATCTTTTTGATTTCTGTGAAGGAATGTCTGCCGGGATCTGGTAAAACTATAGTTTTGGACCAAAAGTCCTGTTCCTTCTATTCTGGCAGCCAAAAACACAACAAGACGACATTTTAAAGTCAAAACCTCAAACTTTTAGCGCGCCTGCTATGAGTTCTTATTTATGTTTTGCCTCCAGCTAGAGCGGTGACGTCACAGTGATGTAGGCGATTAAGGGGTCTATTTATGCCTTTGTCATTGTTTTATAGTTTAGCGACCCCTAGCGGAAAAAAAACAAACAAAAAAACATACTGTGCCTTTAATGTTAATCGAACAACTGTGGAATCAAGGAAAAAAAGTTGAATATATATATTTTTCCTTTAGATATGGGTTTTTACGGAGCCCCGCACATGACATGCAAGAAAAAAAAATTTAATCGTGGGCACGATTTACTAATTCATTCCCTCGATTTATAAATCATGTGCATGATTTATAAATCATGTAGGGAACAAATATATGGGAACAAATGGGAACAAATTTTGTTCCCATATAGGGAACAAAATAGTAAATCTTGCGCACGTTTTAGTAAATCGAGGGAACTAATTAGTAAATCGTGCGCTGTTTTTTTTCCCTGCATGTCATGTCCGGGGCTCCGTAGGTTCTGGGTTTTGTGCCAAATTTGGTGGTATTACCAGGGATTTCAAGGTATGGTTGCTTGGTGATTTTGTTTTGGAACCTTCAGAAAACTTGAACTCGATTTTTCTCAAAATTGACTTTGCTGATTCTATCGACTTCAAACAGGTGTAGCTCAGTCATTTTTTGTCGGATTCCAAAAAAAAAAAAAAAAATCATAGGCTACATAATTTTGAAGGTTTTTTTAATAGAGAATGTGAAAATAACAATAACTCATTTTTGATAATTTGCTCATTGCGACTCATTTTTCAAGCATGGGTGAGGTCACATATGGTTATCCTACTGCTCATAAGTACGCAATTTCCTGTGAAATCCATCCCGACAGGTTTAAAATATAAATACTTATAATAGGCTTACCATAGTCAATCAGGGTAAGACAAAAACACGCTTTAAAAGGACTGATGATGTATTGACTCATTATTTATATTCTGTTAATTTTGATTAAAAAAAAGTTACATGGTGTACCTTTAACAGGAAAGAAACCTTGTTCTAAAGTGTTACCTTGGCATCATCTCTTAAATAAGAGTGGTTATTTTGCTCTGTTATTTAGATTTTGTGTAAAGATGTTTTCACTTTTGGCACACTGGAAATAGATGGGGTGTATTATGGGATACATACAGTAGTCCATGCTGTTAGCTCTCCTGTAAACTGATTATTTAGGCAAATGTAGTAATTAATTCAATTTACCTATGCATATAGAACATTTGCATACTGTGCATAGAATACATGCTATATACTGTATCAACTGTAAAAGTAGTATGCTATCCATACATAGCCATTGTTTGCTGCTTGAATGCATTCAATGATTGAGCGCCTAATAACTTTTGACCTCTTTTGTAACTTTATGATGTGTCTTTATAATCATTACAGACTTCATTGTGTTTAGACGCCAATAAGGCTTTTATACAGATTGTTCCAAAGCACATGATTTCAATCTTGCCACATATGATGAATGCAAAGAGTTTAACTTTAATGTGCTTATTATACACTCTCTGTGCCATTTTAAAATGGAAATTTAAAAATGAAAATACACAGCAACTGCATGGGCAGAATGTCAACTGAATTGACTTGTGCAAGAGAGACAACAAAACAGTATATAATTTTAGTAATATAAGAGAAGAATAATGACATGCTTCTCTTTGAAAAGAGCCTTCAAATGGTCTCAGCTATTAAGGCAAAAAGGCGTAATTTTCTTTCTTTGCAAAATTGTTACAAACGTTAACACTTTACCTGGAAAAAAGCAGCTGTTGACATGGCTTTACCTCTCACAGAGCTGATGTGAAAACCCGCTAAAGGCTTTAACAGCTGATTTATGTTATATTTAGTGGAATATTTAATGCCCTATGGGCTATAAAGTTACATTATATGACTTTGGAGGGAAGGGTAAATTTTGTAAGCAAGCAGTCATTTTGCACACACTTTTAAAGTCACCATGAAATCAGAATTGACCATTCTTATTGTTTTATATATAAATTATATATCTGTGCACATCATTTTTTTTTAATCAATCTGCCCTTGTAATTTTTAATCAAAACAGCTTCCCCTCCCTCTTGCAACAACATCTCTTCTCTAATGATGTGTTTAATGGTGCAAGGGTGGGACAACCTGTCACTCACATGAGAGCGACCAATAGCAAACCACAACGATCCAACCATCCAATCAATTCCAATTCTATCCAGTCAATGGACAAAATCAAGTCCCGCCCTACATTTTTTTTTTTTTTTTTTTCTCGAGAAGCCATTTCACTCACATATACATCACAGAAAAGTAAGAAAGGACTATTGGTAACTTCCATTTCATTCCAACGTTAAAGGGTTAGTTCACCCAAAAATGAAAATTCTGTCATTAATTACTCACCCTCATGTCGTTCCACACCCGTAAAACCTTCGTTCATCTTCGGAACACAAATTAAGATATTTTTGATAAAAATCCGATGGCTCAGTGAGGCCTCCATTGCCAGCAAGACAATTAACACTTTCAGATGGCCAGAAAGCTACTAAAGACACATTTAAAACAGTTCATGTGACCACAGTGGTTCAACCTTAATGTTATGAAGCAACGAGAAAACTTTTTGTGCGCCAAAACAACCAAAATAACAACTTTATTCAACAATATCTAGTGATGGGCGATTTCAAAACACTGCTTCATGAATCTTTAAAAGCTTTCTTTTGTTTCGAATCAGTGGTTCGGAGTGTGTATCAAACTGCCAAAGTCACACCCCCCCAGTGGTGAACCATTGAAATTTTAAAACACTTAAGAGGTAAAGAAGCCTCATTTACTGAAATCACGTAACTTTGGCAGTTTGATACATTCTCCGAACCATTGATTCGAAACAAAAGATTTGTAAAGCTTCGAAGCTTCATGAAGCAGTGTTTTGAAATCGCCCATCACTAGATATTGTTGAATAAAGTCGTTATTTAGTTTTTTGGGTGCACAAAAAGTATTCTCATCACTTCATAACATTAAGGTTGAGTCATCGTATTTTATCAAAAATATCCTTAATTTGTGTTCCGAAGATGAACGAAGGTCTTACAGGTGTGGAACGACATGAGGGTAAGTAATAAATGACAGAATTTTCATTTTTGGGTGAAATAACTCTTTAATAAAACCGTATTTCAGTTGACTTGTTAAGAGCATTCCCACAGGTGAAAATCTGATCACAGTTTATTAAAAAATACATCATTCTACATTGATCAAGAATCATTTTTATAATTTTGTACTGCCGCTTATGTGCATAATGTTAATGTTGACGAACTGTTTTGTATGTTTTATTTCTGTTTCCTTCAAAGAAAAAAAAGGTGCCTTGATGAATTATCAAAATGACTTCACTTTTTTTTCTTTTCTTTTTTTTTTTTCTTTTTTTTGCTTGAGAAAATTGATAAAGCACACAAATAGCCATTCTGTCCCCCATTATTTCCTTTCTAATCTTTTTTTATTTTATATTTCTCTCTCTCTCTCTGGGTGTCTAGTTCATACCAGGTGACCAGAAGTTAACACTCTTCTCGGCATTGATCAGCGGCTCGGCAATAAACAGAAGAACAGCAGAACACAAAGGAGCCAGTCAGACCTGTTCCGACAGCAGTTACAGACTTACATTTCCCCCTTGTGAGAACAACATCATAAGGACAAGATGGAGAGGTTGTGTGTGTGAGCGTGTTCATTATTTCAAACTGATCTCCGGGTTTGTCACACCGAAGCGCCGGGGAATAAGATGTGTGCTATCGTGCGGCACTAAACGCCAGCGGTAACACAACGGCTGAGACTTCGGCAGATCCCAACGTAATCACGCGTCTCAGACACAAAATCCCTTCATCCCTCCGCTCTCCTGCACCAAACGGCTCTGTTTAAGCGTCAAACTTTGTACAACACAGGCCTGTACTTCTGTTTTATTATTATTATTTAAATTTGTGCATCCTCAGGTGTGTCAATCATTTGGAATTGGAGGGAAGCGTTGTGTAGCTCACAAGCGCCCTCAAGAGGCCTTCAGACACATTTATCATGAGTTCTCCCAAGAGGAGAGAATAAAAACCATTTGACTCTGATTCATGTATCTGAATTTATCTCCTACATCTTGTCCTTGTGAAAAAATACAGCCAAATAAGTGATAAGTTTCATATTACTTATCTCACATGAGGTCAGTTGGTCCGTCAACAGTGGAAAATGTGTATATGATGATGTCAGGGGAAAATGAAAATATCAAAACCATCTCTCTGTGACATTTACCATTAGTATATCAGTGCTGAAAACAGAGCAAGGTGTTTATGTAAATGTCAATAGTTGAACATGCAGATTCTGTCATTAGAAAGATAGCCTACATAGGGTAGAGTGGGGGAAAACACCCCCTTAAGGACTTTGTAAGTCATTTTTCCTATGAAACAAAAGTTAAATGTACAGTATAGTTATCATAGTTTTATTGACATTTACATAAATTATAAACCAAGTGGAAAAATGTCCATTTTTAGTAAGAAATAAATTTGTATCAAGGGGGTTGTTTTATGCCCCCACTCTGTCAAAACGATTTGCTTTATACATTTACAGCAAAATCAGAGTACAAACACTTACTACTATTACCACCACAACTAAAATAAACTAAATCAGCAATGAAATATGAACCATAACCAATATGAATTACAAAAAAGTACTTTTTTTAGACTTCTTATTGTAGACTATTTGAAAATTGTTAGCTGATGCTAGCTAACTAGCTAGCTGATGCTAACTTGAGGTAATTTTTAGATATAAAGTCCAAATATTTTTATTCAACCACCTAGTTAGATTACATTTGATGGAACAACAAAGGATTTGATGTTGAGGACAGAGTAACTACAGTAATTATGATAGTGAGAAGGGGTGTTTTACCCTTCGTGGCTACCCCACAGACGGTGTTTGAAAAAAAATTGTCATTTAAAAAAAATAAATATGTTTTCCTTAAATGTACTTCATAACTACAGGCCTTACTGTTCTCATATTATATATAACTGTGATGTTTTGCAAAACATCAAGCTTTAAAACTCTATTTTCGAACTGTTGAAAATTAGATGAATTACCGTGAAATTACCGTGAAGTACGTCGCCAGCGAAAGCTTCACAGTTAATACTGTGAAATCTCTCTTGTCAACATAGCCCATAGCAACAACAAAAAAGTATCTTGACTCAATCTAGTGGTTATTTTGGGAAAAACCGTAGGGGGCGTTTGACCCCAAGTGGGCGTTTTCACCCTATTGCAAGCAGATCTGTAACAAATGTCCAAGAGGTACTTTTATGAACAACATAACTGAATGACAAGCTAAATAAAACTATTAAAAATTCCGATAATTGAAATAAAGCTGAAATAAAATAAAAGAACTGATGAGTAGATGATGATCAAATTTTCATTTTAGAATAAACTTTCAGATAGTAGACCTGGTGGAAATTTGTGCCATTTCCACCTAAATCAAATACATACCAGCATAGTTGAGAACAATAATATTTATTTAAAATAAATGTCTTATACAACAAATAGATGACAGGTTGTCTTATCAAATATATACAGCAACAGGCATTAACGTTTAAACTTCAGTAGAAATCACACAAATGTCCGTGAATAACAGTAATGTTTACCAGAGGTCAAGCACTGGGAGTGTTGTATACTACTACATGATAAAAAAAAAAAACTCTGAAAGACATACGTATACCTTTTTGCTGATAGAATACCTTACATAACAAAATAAAATAAGCGCTGATGTAAACAGCCTCCATTGAAAGGAAATACAATACAATCTCTTATGATTTTCCCTTCAAAGGTTGTTGAGAGCCACCTTCAGAAGGAAAATCTACATCTGCATTTTCCACTCCGTTCTTACATCAACTAAGAGAAACTGCTAACAGAATTGAAATGTGAATCTGTGTGAGTTAAAGGTTATCTTGCATTGGGGTTTCTTGAATGGGTAAATATCGAACAGATCTTTTTTTTTTTTTTTTTTTTTTTACATAAGTATAAAGTCCCTTCACATGGAATAAAGCAACCTGCCCAAAGAGCCCAAAAGAAAGTTGTTGTAGTTAATGAAGCCCGACGGTTTTAATATAAAAATCTCTATAATATATATATATATATATATATATATATATGAAACTGGCTTTTCGAATGACTCTTAGAAGCTGAAATGTTTTTTTGTTTTTTGTTTTTGTTTTTTCCTTTTTCTTTTAATTTAGCCTGTTTTTCCAATTCCAGCTATCTGAAATGCTATTGTCTAAGGACACTTTTAGCGAATGATTTACCAGAATAGCTATATTGCAAATCTTGATTAATATTACAGACTAATGCCTTTATACACACCCACATGCATCAAAGTAACAAGCTCAAGCTGTCTAATGCGCACAAGATTGGATTTGGATTTAGATTTAAATAGAAAACCAGCAAGCACAAAAAAGCAGGTAATCAAGAAACATGAAATCCAGCTAAAGAAATGGAAACATTTTTAAATCGAGATCTGGGTTAGCAGCCCTCCACTGTTATATACAAGCCGGGAGGGCAGAGAATTATTTTTTAAGTTTTGTTATTATATACTCTAGGCCTATCCTTCATGTAATTCCAAACCTGTCTCACTTTTTTTCTTATGCAGAACACACAAAAAAGATGTTTTGAGAAATGTTTTTTTTGCCTATACAATAAAAGTCAATAGGGTTCAATGTTGTTTGGACCCCAAATGTTCTTCCAAATATCTTCTTTTGTGTTCGGCAGAAGAAAAAAAGAAAAGTCATACATACATTTTTAGGTGAACTAACCATTTAACAAGACAGTAAGAAAGCGCAGAAGAACTGTTTTTGCTAGCCTGCCGTCTTTGTGTAAATTCAGAATAAAGAGCCGAGACACTCAAGAGTCTTCAGACTCAGACTAAAAGGGCTTTGATTGATTTCCATTTTAATCTAAAAAATGGAAGAAAAAGGAACGGTGAGAGAGAGAACGAGGAAGATAAAAGTATATCTCGCTATAGTGTCTTAGTTTCAATCGATGATGCTGTAGATACAGTGCGGGGTCCAAAGAGTCCATGCTGAAGATTCAAAAATCTCATTTAAACCTGAATATATACTTCAGCTTTCACTTTTTTTTTTTTCCATTCATAATTCAACTTTTCACTCATATTTTTATGCTGATAATATAATTGCAATGGCAAGGAAAATGCTACATTTCACTAGTAGACCTTTGGACCCCATTATACGAGTGTCGTGTGTTTTTCTGTATCCGTATTTCGTCCACCCATTGGATTGTCTCCATCCCCATTAAAGCCAGCAGGATGAAACATTAATCTGCTACCCAGCATCCCAGAGCTATTTACAATCTACAGTGCTTTAGAGGAGTTGTCCGCCATGAAAGAAAGGAAAAAGAAAACAACATAATTTAAAGCGGTTGATTAATTCGCCGCTTGACAAGTGGGTGTTCAGAGCCACTTTTCCACTGACTTTTCTCTCTCTCTGCTTCTTTCTCTAGTTTGTCAAATAATCAGAGAGACAGAGCCCAGCTTTATCTTTTAACCGTCCTGATTTTGTCACTTTAGCACACTGGGGACGGCTAACATCAGAGTACTGGAACGGAAAACGGGGAGAATGTTTGCTTAAAGCTACCATTGGCTAGTCGAACAGACAGTCCCGCCCCAAACTCACGCCATTGGTTGAGCCGATGTTGTTGTGTCAGGGTGTTCCAATAAACAGAGCCACAATATTTGTTTATTCTTTTTTTTTTCTGTGTGGAAAAAACTATGAATGGCTTACTTTTTAGGAGAAAGTATTTAAAGAATATTACACACTACACCTTTAAGAACAGTTCTGTACTTGATTTAAATAAAAAAAATATTGTAAGTGGAGAGGGAAAAAGTGAGCTGTGCTACACAGGGACTTTCTCTGTGAGTGCAACATTTGGCATGTGTGCATGAACGCTATACGTTGTGCATTTAAAAACGATGAATAGAAAATTCATGATAGCAATACATTCTCGTCTACTGACGTTATAGAATCCGCTATAGATATAGATACATTTGGATGAGAAATCACATGCTTGCAGCACGTCCCTGAAAGGATCCAGCGGAGAGAGGAAATGAAAAGGCCCTGATGGTTAGACAGCAGCTTTCTGTCCTTGCTCTGCCGGCACAGAGTAGACCCTAGAGAAACACACAGAGAGAGAGAGAGAGAGATGAGAACAGTCAGTTCACTATGGTAACTTTGATTAAATCTTTAAGACTTGCTTGAGCTCATTATTTCTAACTTTCCCTTAACAGTTTTTTTTTTTCTATATTTAAAACACATAATGAAATTAATGACAAATATTTTTAAAATGACACACTAAATAAAACTTAAACTTAAAAAACGTAATAAAATATTTTTTTTTTAAATGAAGTGGGTCATGAGATTAGTCAAATATTACATGCTTTTTGTAGGTAAATTAGATATTTTTGCTGACTGTAAATACAAAATGAAAGGTTAAGTTTGGGTTATCTGGCCTTAATTTGTGTTTCAAAAGAATAACCAAAGTCTTATGGGTTTGGAGCGAAGTCTTATGGTTAAATGATGACAGAATTTTCAACTAAGTTCATTTTATTAAAGCTGCAGTCCACAATTTTTGTCCCTCTAGCGGTTAATAAACAGAACTGCACACGTCTTGCGGAAGAACATTGTAGCCCGAGCTACTTTTCTCTGTGTATGTCTATGGCGAGTCACGCAGTTACTGTGATACTCTGCGGCGAGTCCTACCAGCCCGGTCTGAAATAGTCCGAATATAAACACTTACTATAAGTGTACCATAATGATTCAGGGTAAGACAAAAACACAGTTTGGAAAATGGATTCATGTTGTATATTCTCATTATACAATTTTTGTAAATTTTGAACACAAAAAAAGTTACGGACAGCAGCTTTAAGTATACATAAAGTTCAAGCAAATTTTGAAGTATATTTTTGTAGTAAGTATACTAATATCAATGTACTAGTATACTTGTAAGTGTACTATTTCAATACTACTTGGGACTAAATTAGCCCACTTTTTAGTGTATAAAAGTATACTTTCAAGTAAACTTTAAGTGTAACAGTAGCAAACAAGCACAACTATTTTACAACAGTTTTTCGTTTGTACTGCAACTACATTATAAGTGAACTTATAGGTATACTGATAGTTTACTTGTTCATAAACTGTTTTATACTGCAAGTATACTTGTAAGTTTTCTTTAAAGCCCAAAGTATACTTTACTTTTTACGCGTACACAAGGGTCAACGTACAGTACGCGTTACACAGGACTTTGTACACACAGGTTGCACATGCGCATTTAATTTTTTTTGGCAGTAATTAGTTTGTCCACAAGGTGGCAACTGTGCCCTGCGGGTGACAATGAACAAGGTAGTCAAAGAAAAACTGAATAAACAGAACAGACTGGAACACGTGCAAGCTACAGCGACAATGGAGGCCTGTATAGACGACAGATTGTGCGAAAAGGCTAGAAAGTACCCTCATTTGTACAACTCTAGTATGAAAGAATACAAATATATTTACAAGGGTTGTAACTTGTGGCGAGAGATTGCTCAAAACTGCGCATGCGTCGAATGCCTGTGTATGCAAACGAGTCGAGTGAAGTTTACTTAGCAAGACTGTGCGTTCGACTGTGTGCATACGCTACAAAAAAAACAAACAAAACAAAGTATACCCAAGGCTTAGGTAAACTTAACATCATACTTATAGTTTACTTATAGTTTTTTATGTTTTTGTACTTTAAGTATACTACTATGTTTCCATTTAGGTATTAAGTAGATTTGAAGTAAATTCCTATGTACACTACAAATGGACTACACAAAAATTCACATACTCAGAAATAGGAACATATAGTTTATGTATAGGCTTAAATTAATATTTTCAAACAATGTAAGTTTATAAGAAGTAAAAACTGTGTATTTAATAGGCTACTCAATCAAAAGAGTAAACACAACTACAAGCCAAGTATACTTAGAATACTGCAGGGATGCCATATTTTTGTTGGACAAAACCCAGAAGCGAGTTAGCATTTTAGCACTTCCGGTTCCAGTGTTTCAAAGTCAATGGGTTTTTTGAATGGGTTTCTGGTTAAATGCCTGAAATAAGGTTTGTGGTGAACACAAGCTCAAGACATCAGTAATAACCTTGTGTGGTTTATTAAAAGCTTTTAGGCCTATTTGTCTTGAAAATGGCAGTTGCAAACAAGTGGCTAAATGGGACTAGAGAGATCGTCAACATTAAAGTCATCAGCAGAACAGGTAAACTCATTATTTTCTGCAATAATCCAAAATCCAATTGAAAACTCCTTTTGGACCCTTTTCACATTTTCAAAGTTCTCAGAAGTGGAAGTCGTCATAGTTGTGTAAATATCTATAGTGGCGAACGGGAGACAACAGCAAATATAAATTTTTGTATTTGCATTTGCCCTTATAGCAAAAGAAACAATCTGTGATAGTGTTTCCATGACTTTCCAAAAGAGGGAAAAAATATCAAGAGATTGATTACAGCAGTCAGAGGAGAAAAAGATGTCAAATTTGCTGTCACTCCCTCAGCCATTGTATTTGAAACACTCACCAGCAGTGTAAATATTAAAAAATGTACTAGATTTGCGATGTTGATAACTGTGGAAATGAGTCATGTGAAAAGGGTCCATTGGGTTTTTGATGAGGGAACCAGGGTGTTGCGAACTTCCAGTTTGGCCAACAAAAATACATCATCAGTGCTCTATTGCACCAAAACAACTCTTTAGCTCTTTAGCTCTTTAGCTTGGTTGTGTCATTTGCAAAGCTTCATGGAATTGTAGTTCTTTCCCTCATTACAGCTGTTAAGTACACAGTCTTTTTGCTTCAAAATAAAGTTTGTAATGTTGTGATTGACCTGGTTGGTTTGGTTTGTGTTTTCTAACTCTTAAACAAAGACTTTTTTTTAAAAATCCTTATTGAAAAAATGAATGAATATTAGTACATATCAGACAGCTAAATGCTGAGACTGACCAATCAGAATTGTAAATCCACAGTGCAGTGTAATCATTTTTATTTTTAATCTTATAATATACAATATTATATAATGGCCTGGTTTCACAGACAGGGCTTAGCCTAAGCCAGGATTAGGCCTTAGTTCAATTAGGGCATTTAAGTAGCTTTTATAAACGATCACTAAAAAATAAAAGAAAAATATATATATATTACAAGTGTGCATTTTGAGACAAGACAATGGCACTGACATATTTTAAGCAACTCGATCTCGTGGAAATATGAACGTATTTTACGAGGTGGCTAAATCGTACGAATTTATACGTTTTTTGCTAAATCCTACGTATTTTACGAGTTGACAAATTCGTATGAATTCGTATGAATGACCTACCCCAAACCCCGCCCCTAAACCTACCCGTCACTGGGGTTTAGACAAATCGTACGAATTCGTACGAGTGAGGTCGTATGAATTCATACGAATCAGCCACCTCGTAAAATACATACGAATTGGTCGTGAGATAGCGTTGATTTTAAGATATGTATATAAGTTACTTTCAGTTAAAACAGCTCAAACATGCATTTTAGTCTGGGACTATGCCTTCTCTGTGAAACCAGAGGAAAAAAAATACTATATTTATAGACTTATTTGTTTTCCATTTATATAATGTTGGTTTTGTGTGGCAAAAGCAATCATAATTCAGTGTATAATGTTGTGTTTCTGACATTCTAAATATGGACTTTTTGAACTGGAGATGAAGTTTAATTAAATGTTATCTCAAAAGATAAAAAAAAAAATGTGATTCCTGTTGAAGTGACTCATTTAAACAGGGTTCAGACACACCAATATAAACATCAACAAGACCTATTCAATGTCTTAAGAAAGAAAGCACTGCAGTAGCACCAACAATGGTCATATCAATTTACACAGTCAGGCTGATATCTGTAAAGAATAGGGTCAGCTATGGGTCACATTTTACTTAAGGCAATATATATACATATGTGAGAGGAGCTTATCCCTGAGTTTCATTTTGAATAGAGAGACATTCAGCTTTTAGTTCAGGAGAAGGATGAATGGAGCTCTTTGTGACATATTCATGCTGTTCAAACACATGTACATAAGCTTGCTCTCCTCATGCAAAAGCTGTTTAATTTACCTCAGTGATGAATTCGTTCACAGTTTGCCTGGCTTTATGAACTCTATGGCAGGATTTTTGCCCTGCAAGGCATTTCGGGGGGCTTTTATCGTTTTTTATTGAGTGTGCTTTCTGTGAACATGCTCAGAAAGGTTCAGTGTTGATCCACAGAGCCTGTGGTTGCTGTGTGATTAAGCCCCTTTCAGCCACCCTATCACTCAACACTAAAAAAAAAAAGCCGTGGCTCAGCTAACTGCATTCCCCTGAGGTAACCTGTAATCCTGCAGAAGAATTTAACCTCAATAAAGAAAGAGAGAGTGAGAGCGGGTGAGAGAGAAAGAAAGAAAACAGAGGATCTTTAAGCTTGCTGTTGGGAGGCAGGTGTCAGACAAACTCTGCTCCCTCCCAGCCTTCTCTCACATATCACCATACTCAGCAACTCACTGAAACTGATTACTTTGCAAAACTAGCCAAATTCAGTTACACAACCTATCAGGATGACAGCGATAGGCCACAAAGTAGAGGACAGGACGTGAGAGACAAAGAGAGAAAAATGCAGTTCTTTCCTTTTGTCTGCTTTGCAAAACAATCAGAGAGAGAGAGAGAGAGAACAGTTTTATCTTTTAATCACATTGATTTTGTCTCCTTAAAGGGATGGTTCGCCTCCAAAATAAAATTTCTGTCATCATTCACTCATCTTGGTGTTGTTCCAAACCTGTTTGACATTTTATTGCATTTAGAGCTTTTAAGCTTCAAAATGGATGCAAAGGCACTAACATATCATCATAAAAATAGTCCATGTGAGCTGTGTCCAAAATTGCATACTGTCAAGTAGGAACCTCATTTGGATTGAATTCAGAATTAATTCATTAAAACTGACTCCATAATTGAAAGGTTATATAAATGAAGCACCTGACATAACCATTTAAGGTTCTATATATAACCTTTTCTTCTAGGAGTGTACTATTTTGATGTACTGTTTTCACATACTGAAGTATTTATAGACCTTATGTGCTAAAAAATGAAAACACTGGCATCTTTTTAGAATGAAATCTGAGGTATCTGACTTCCTCCCTAGACAGCAATTTAACCACCACTTTAAAGGTCCAGAAATTTACTAAAGACATTGTTAAAATAGTCCACATGACTACAGTGGTTCAACCTTAAAGGTCCTATGACATGCTACTTTTTGGATGAAGGAACTAAAAAAATACTAAGGTGTTCATTTGTACATCCAGACACTGAGCAACTGCCATGATTTGCTCGTTTGCAAGCCATTATGTGTCTCTCGAGGAAAAAAAAAATATCGTGCTCGAATCTCACTGTAGTAGCTAATTTTCTCATGGGCGGGCAAAACAGAGAAAGGGGAGGTAACCTTTCCCCTTATGACGACATATGGGGAAGATTCGGTTTACACCCATCGCCTTTTCTAGCCACTGGGGGACCGTATGCAGGCTAGGGGAACTCATATTAATGTTAAAAAACCTCATAAAGTGAAATTTTCATGCCATGGGACCTTTAATGTTATGAAGTGACGAGAATACTTTTTGTGTGCAAAAACTAAACAAAAATAACGATGTTATTCAACAATATACTCTCGTCTGAACACTGGGTCAGTATTGGCCGACGTTGGTCACGTGAGCAGCACGACGCATGCGTGTGATGCTGACGCAGGAGCCGGCCAATAACGAGCCGGTGTTCTGACGTAGAACACGGAAGCGCTGAACTGCGTCAACTGCACATGACAACAGCTCAAATTGTTATATAATGTAGTTATTTTTGTTTTGTTTTTGCGCACAAAAAGTATTCTCATCACTTCATAACATTAAGGTTGAACCACTGTAGTCACATGGGCTATTTTTAATAACGTTTTTACTACCTTTCTGGACGTTAAAAGGTGCAATGGCGTTATGTGAGGTTCAGAAACCCTCAAATTTCATCAAAAATATCTTAATTTGTGTTCTGAAGATGAACAAAGGTGTTAAGGGTTTGGGACAACATGAGTACTTAAAGGATTAGTCCACTTATAAATACACTTTTCCTGATAAATTTACTCACCCCCATGTCATCCAAGATATCCATGTCTTTCTTTCGTCAGACGAAAAGAAATTAAGGTTTTTGAGGAAAACATTCCAGGATTTTTCTCCTTACAGTGGATTTCAATGGCTACCAACAGGTTGAAGGTCAAAATTACAGTTTCAGTGCAGCTTCAAGGCTTTAAACGATACCAGATGAGTAATAAGGGTCTTATCTACCGAATCGATCGGTCATTTTCGAAAACAATACAACCGTTTATGCTTTATAAACAAAATATCGCCTTTAACGCACTTTCCGCTTCTGCATTCTTCATAACGCTTACGCTGGATGTTCTACGCCTTCCCTATTCTACTTATGATGAATGAACGCGGCACCAGTTTAGTTTTTTTCCGTAACTTGAATAGGGAAGGCGTAGGACATCCAGCGTAAGCGTTATGAAGAATGCGGAAGCAGAAAGTACGTTTAAGGCGATATTTTGTTTATAAAGCATAAACGGTTGTATTGTTTTCGAAAATGACCGATCGATTCGGTAGATAAGACCCTTATTACTCATCTGGTATCGTTTAAAGCCTTGAAGCTGCACTGAAACTGACATTTGGACCTTCAATCTGTTGGTAGTCATTGAAATGCACTATATGGAGAATAATCCTGGAATGTTTTCCTCAAAAACATTAATTTCTTTTCGACTGACGAAAGAAAGACATGGATATCTTGGATGACATGGGGGTGAGTAAATTTATCAGGAAAAGTGTATTTAAAAGTGGACTAATCCTTTAATGACAGAAATTTCATTTTTGGCTGAAGTAACCCTTTAACCACTGTGACCGAATCATTGAGTCAGTGATTCAAACTCAAGAATCAGATTAGACCAATTTGTGAAAGAATCATTCAGACCGATATTCTGAACTGAACTTTCATTTAAGAAAGCACCAAGGAAAGCTAATCTTCATTTTTGTAAACATAAGGGTGAGAAAATGATGATTTTCATTTATTGATGAACTGTCTCTTTAAATGCACATGCTTAACTTAGAGATGTTTAGTGTTTAAAAATTAGAGACTTTTAAAATGGACCTGACCTTAACCAAATAATGAATCATTCTGAGGTGTCACAATTAACGCAATGTACAGATAAATGGCACGTAATTTGTTATATTGTTTACTGTACTGATTCGGGTGAGGACATGTGGTATGGAAGTGTGGCTGTGTTTGCACAAAGAACAATAATAATTCAAAATGCAACACCTTTTTCTTCCTTGTTCCTTCTCTCTCTCTCGCTGTCGTTATTATACTGGTTTGGGCAGTTTTGTCCCTGACTGTTTTTGTCTGATAACATCATGACAAACAGACAAGGAAAAAGTCAGTTTTCTTATTTTTTTCAAATGCAAGCTTTTCATGTGGCCATGACATATTCCCACATAAACTCTCACAGAGTTTAGCAGGTCATATCTTGTTCATGTTAGTCAACGCCTGGCTTGTTTTCTGTCCTTTTTTTTCTTTTTGTTTCAGGGACTTGTTTCTAACAGCTCAGGGCTTGAGGGGCGTTTGACAGATGGTTGGAAAGTGGAGTCATAAATGCACATGTACCAACCCGCTGCTAATGGTGGCCTATCCCTCCTGCATGCGGCCCTCTATTGTCTCGCGTACTGCTGTCGTCATGTGTTTAGCGGGTTACCAGGGATTCAGAGATCTGTTACCCATCGGACTGGTTAGACCACCCCAAAAGTTGACGGGGTGGAGCACAAAAGCTGCCTTGTAAATATAAGCACCGATGTGTCACTCAAGATGAAGTGTCAAGTAAGCTAAAGGTGAGAAAATCACTTTTTTCCACCCATTTTCCAGTAAGTGCTGCCAAATCCTTCTTAGATCCAGTATTAAGGGCGCATGTGGAGCAACTAATAAACAAGCAATAGCAGTGCAAATAACTTCAGCTTCAATATGTTCCAAATTATTAGTGCGCGTGAAGTAGATGAGATATTTCCAAACCTTTACACACAAAAGCATGCACAAATCCACACTGGATATGCGGGTAATAGATTGTGGAGTGTACACACATTTCGGTCAAATGGATTTTGCTGTATTCAACCCAGCATGAGTCTTTAATAACATTTCTTGAATATAAGTTTGTCTGATGCACAGGTCATTTGAAATTGCTTGCAAGCAAAGCTAAATCAGTCTTACCCCTGTTCTCGGCTTTGCAAGTAGCGTCTGAAGAGGACAATAGCTGTAAAGAAAAAAAAAAAAATTTGTTTTTGCATTACAAGGGATTTAGTTGTCACATCACAAGCCTCAAAACCAAATTACCTCACATAACGCCTACTGTATGAAAATTGTGTTGCTTTTTTTTTTTTTTGGTCAGGATATCCAGCACACATCACTGTGTTTGTTGTTTGGCTTGACAAGAATTTGGCCTACAGATTTAGCTCCTGTGAGTGTGTTAAGTACTTGTAAAGTACACACCCATATTAAACAACATTTTACAATGAGACAAAATTTTTAGCCACTCATTTAAAGAATGTATCCCATAAAATGTATAACTATAATTAAAAGGAAGTGTTCATGGGCTCGCATTTGCAACGTGATCTCATTAGTAGTCGTAGGTATTGTATGTAAAGTGTGTTTCTAGCACACGGATGTTTTCATACATTTGCATAGGCACGGAAATGTACTTTACTATGGAATTGACAGCATCTAAAACTGCATTTTTACTCTTTGTGAACAACTCTAGAGATGTACAAATGTTTAGGAATCCTTTAATGATTATATAATATTGAATTCAATGCATTAATTTAATGAAATTCTGTTTTGCCCAATGTTTCAGTGGAATTTATCACTAAAAATATCTATATCAGTGTGAATAAAATTGCATATTATGTGTTTTATATTGCTAATAAGTAGGTTTACAGAATAGGTGAGGTTCGGTATATAATTTTAGTACTATGCAATTTATATTTTTAAAGTAAATAAAACATTAATATTTTTATGACCCTTTACTGAATACAAGCTGTCATTATGTCCATATTGTACATTTCGCTGTACATCATGTAAACGTTATACAAATACCTTTGAATACTAAAGAGATCAAGCTGCCATTTGCTGGAATGGAAGCACAGCTCATACATCAACAAGAAACAAACACCTCGGATAGTTCATGCAAAATTCATCGAAATTCAATTGATTTTTACACACCCTTTTTTGTGAGTTAATTACACAACTTTAGCAGCACATTAGTGGTCTAGTAAATGCCTGTTCCAATGGATCCAACCTACCTACAATACTCCCAATGGCCAGAACTGTGACGCTAACGGCAGCTATGATGATTATCAAGGTTCCACCTACAAATTAACAATAAAAACAAGGAGGATGTACATTAAATTTGTGCACATATTCATTAAGGCTAGTCTGAAATATTAATTTATCCATAAATAGAAAAATTTGAAGGTTTTTTCCCAACCTGTAGCATCATCATCTCCTGTGGATCTATCTGTTCCAGGATTTTCTTTAGGACCTTCAGATTTAACAGGATCAAACATTCTACACACTACTAAAAAAAAAAAAAAAAATAATATTCAAACAGGGACCCATTACAGCTTTTTGAAATGATTTTGAAAGGCTTTTAGCCATTTTATTGAAGCTAGTGTGAATGTTTTCAGCGCCTCTAGTGGCACCACATGTAAGTGCTAAAAATAATGATTGTATTTAAGCAGGTTTCCCAAACACTCCATCGTCTGTCATTGGTCAACCAAGTTCTTTTTTTCTGTTTACAGAGTATTTGCCTTTTCAAAGTGATATCTGCCACATAGTAGGAACATTTTAAAACATTTGGGACGCAATGCATGCCAGATTTGCACTCATATGAGCAGTATAGCTCCATGTATCTAGGCCAATTCTCCGAGCCAATTCTTCTTATTAATCACTGACATTTCTTGTGCCTTTTCTAGGAAATTAGCTGGGAATGAATCACCGTTCTGATCGTGCTCATATTGGAGAGTTTTACTTTCCTCCACACCACCTCCCACCCTTCCCATCTGCCTCTGGCCAGAGCTGGTGAGCAGGGCTTGCTTTAACAGCTCAGTAATTCTATCAGAGAGCAATCATTCTGCTGATGAAGACGGACAGCTCCTCGCACAGGAGAGCTGAATGAGACTGCCAACGTCCATTAAGGGGACGGACAGTAGTGCGGACGGAGCCGGGGCTATCAGCGGCGCTCTGCTGGGAGACGCTAATTGATTGCTTTCAGGAATTAATGTGGCGGATGAGCTGGTCACGTCTTACAGTAACAACCTGTCTACATGTTACGCGTGAGACTGGAGAGGAATACCCACCATCCTTACGATAGCCATCACCATCCTCATCGTCACCTGGGTAAATAAGAATATGAAGATAGAAAAATACTTTAAAAAATAATACTCTGATGAAACATGTCCAAGTCATATTTTACCCCTCAAAATAAGGGAGGGAATATTATTTTGCATTGAAGAAACCTGTTTTTTTTTTTAGCTTTGTGATTTTTCATGACAATCAAGCACATTCACCCAACTCATTGTTACAACTGTCTGATTTTTTCCCCATTATTTTCCATAGTGATTCCCATTAGATTCTCCCTGTTATAGTATATATCACATAACAGAAATAAGAATGACATTTCTGGGGAAGAAAGTGTATTTAATTGTCAGAAAATATGAGAGATGTCATACCGAGGAATCCTGAAGAATTTCCTTCTGTGTCTTCTGATGTTGCAGCTGTTGATTCGAATGAATAAATAAATACGAGGTTAGAGCTTACATGAACCTAACCTATTATTATAAATAGGGCTTGACACTAACACCCACCAAATGTGGGTGGATTTCAGCAGTGGCAAGTAAAGCAGTCACTCCTACTAGCCAATTTCATTTGTCCTGGATGAATATTGTTGGTATTACAGGGCATGTATTTCGATGTGGGACTGCGCGAACTGAGCATAATTGTACTCATTCTCTCAAATTTTGTGCTCACGCCCAAAGTGTGCACGCATAAAGCTGCCTCTCAGTACTAAACTGAATTATTTTTCGCTGCTTATTGCGCTTAAACAATCAACTACACATAAAATAATGTCAAAATGTCGGTCTCGGCGAGTATTCACGTTAACACAGTCAGTTATGCTTTAAGTGAATGTAAACAGTTGAGAAAGAAAATAGCCTAACTATATACCTGCTGCCAAATTATGAGATAATATTAAAAATATGAAGACTTCTGAAAGTTTCTTCTAAAATGAGCATTTTTATCAAGCTCGTATGTTTAGGTTCATACGGAAGAGGATTAGGGCCAAGCAATAATAAAAAAAAATAAAACCATCGCAAGATTAAAGTTGTTAAATTTCGAGAAAAAAGATTAAAGTTGTTAAATTTCGAGAAAAAACTCGTTAAATTTTGAGAAAAAAGTCGAAATAAAATGTTGAGAATAAACTCGTTAAATTATGAGAAAAAACTCGTTAAATTTCGAGAAAAAGGTCGAGATAAAATGTTGAGAATAAAGTCATTAAATTATGAGAAAAAAAGTCGTTAAATTACGAGAACAAATTCGTTAAATTATGAGAAAAATGTCGAGATAAAATGTTGAGAATAAAGTCATTAAATTATGAGAAAAAAAGTCGTTAAATTACGAGAACAAATTCGTTAAATTATGAGAAAAATGTCGTTAAATTTCGAGAAAAAAGTTGAGATAAAATGTTGAGAAAGTCAATAAATTACGAGAATAAAGTCATTAAATTACGAGAAAAAAGTCGTTAAATTACGAGAACAAATTCGTTAAATTATGAGAATAAATTTGTTAATTTAATGACTTTATTCTCAACTTTTTTCTCGAAATTGAATGACATTTTTCTCATAATTTAACAAATTTGTTCTCATAATTTAACGTAATTTAATGAGTTTATTCTCAACATTTTATCTCGACCTTTTTCTTGACTTTTTTCTCGTAATTTAATGACTTTATTCTCAACATTTTATCTCGACTTTTTTCTCGAAATTTAACAAGTTTTTTTCTCGAAATTTAACAACTTTAATCTCGAGATGATTTTATTTTTTTATTATTGCTTGGCCCTAATCCTCTTCCGTAGGTTCAGTAATTTCACTTTAATGGCAATTAATAGGTCCTTTTCATTGCCATTAAAATGAAATAACTGAACATAAACATACAAGCTTGATAAAAATGCTCATTTTAGAAGAAAATTTCAGATGGCACTTAGAGGCTTTTGCATCTGAAGTCTTCATATCTATATGGCGGATTTTCCCCATGGTATCGATGTCAAAATTGTGGCCAGTGCAAATGATAAGTGGCTAGTAACTTTGGAAATCTTTGTCAAGCTCTGATTATAAAGGTCACAACTGAGTATCTTCAGAGATTATTCTACTGCCAGATAGTGAAGGTGAAACAGCCCCATTGTGAAATGACTATTTTAACTTTATATATATAGCATTCCATTTGTAACACATCTAAGTAGCTGATAGAGAACTGACACCATTTGATGGAATCTAAAATCTGAGTGTGTTCAATGCGTTTTGGATGAAAAGCATCTGCTAAATGGCGAGTAACAGGAGGACTGGCTTGCAAGCACTGATACAAATACTTTAGACAGACATGAGAAGAAAAAGATGGATTGAGTACAAAAATAAACATCTGAATAGGACAGATAACTTCTGATCAAAGAACGAGAGAATAATGTAAGCGTAGATAGAATGAACTTACCTGAACCTTGAAGAATCAAAAACAGAATGAGTAAACGCAGCATCTTCTTATTCTAGGAAAAGAGAGAAAGGACAATACACATTAGAACACTACTTTTAGATTTCTCAAATGCTTTGATACACAGTCAACCCTGTGAACCCGGCCTATGTGAAACCTAGATAAATTCATATTTCTCTAATCTCAAACGGATCACAGTAATCTATTACACCATAACATGGCATAGTTTAAAATATGTCAGTGTTAATAAACAACTAGGAATATAATCAGTCCTGTATAAATACCCAGACTAAATAGTACAAATTCATGAGAAGTTAGTCTGCTGGCTTTATCTTATCATGAATTTACTGAGGGCTGACTCATGGTTCATAGTTTGCCAACTTTGTGGTCTGGTGTGCACTTGTGAATGCAACTTTTTTTGTTTACCGAAGCACAGTTAACGGGAAACTGATGCCGAATGCCATGAGCTCCTATGAGGCTCATGCAGGTCAGTCATGCTAAGCAGTTTTAGTTTAGCTTTTAGTTTATTTTCCCATAACAGTCAATTCTTGCACAGTGTGGGTATTCATCATTTTTGCTCCCTTGAAATCATAAAAGTTTTATGGCTTTTAGTTCACATATATTAGCTTCAAGGCCATCTATATGCTAGTGTCCATCTAAAAGTTAAAAAGGGCCCTATTATGCTTTATGCTTTTTTTTTTTTTTTTTTCAACGTTCTCAACTGTGTAATGTCACTGTTTGAGCATGAAAAAAGTCTGCAAAGTTACAAAGCACAAAGTCACTCCAAAGGGACGCTTTGATTGTAGTCTTAAAGTTTTCTTCTGAGAATGTACGCGTCACAATATTCCTCATTTAAATAATTCCCCCAAGGGATACAGGGGGGAAAAAGTAAGGCCTAGCATTAGTAGTGTGTTGAAACTCGTGGTTATGTTAAGGGACGTGGCATTTCCGAAACACATTCAAAGCTGCTGGCCAATCACAACACACCGATCCAGCCAACCAATCAGCACAATGTGCTTTTCGGAAGGAGGGGCTTCATAGAGACAGGAACTAAACCGAGCGTAACAGAGACTCGGGCTGAGTTTCAGTTGGTTTTTTTATGCCATTCCCTCCCTAACTTCACTCGTTGAGTCTCGTTGACTCAGATGTACGTCATTGCTTACATTGCGCGAGTGCCCACTGCTAGCGAAACCTTTGTAATGGGCTGAATTGAAACGTCTTAAGCCCTTGATCACTTGGAATCCACTATGGAGTTGATTTATTATTTAATTTTTAGTCTGTCCATATCAACTTCCCTTGTCCACTTCACGAAGCGGAACACACTACAAAATTACGGCAGGGATTCCCCTGAGAGTAAGTGCTTAGGGAAGTTCGCAGGTACTTGTCTAAAACTGGAGTGGAACGCAGCCTTGGAAAAGAGGTGCTGCAACAATGTAAAATATGTGAAAAATAAGGTGTTTTTTGAATATTCAAGGAAGAAAACCACGCCAAAAACAAAATCAAGACTTTGTAAAAAGGTATAATAGGTCCCCTTTGAAATAAGCTTGTGGACAAAATAAATGCATTTAAAATGTCTTTCTTTGTGTGTGCAAGCTGTGATATCTATACTATATATATCCTGTCAACTTCCTCAAGTTCCTCACATGCAAGAAAATTGCATTTGTCAGACCATTCATTGAGCGTTAAACTTAAATTATTAAGCTCTTCCTGCTTTGAGGCGAGCCGAAGCTGAGTTATTTTAATGAAAATGTAAATAAATTTGCCCTCTCATTTCCTCTAACAGTAAGAAGTGATTCATTTCAGACTTACATGTGATTTATGAACCTGTCTCACACCTTTTTGATTTAACGGCCTTCATTGTGAAACCATCTGACAAGCTGCCAAATGATTTTAATCAATAAAACTTAAACACAAATACACATGTACAGAAGGAGGAACATAACTAATTATGTTTTCAAGACTTTACTTCCGTATGCTACCTTTCCCAGAATGGCCTGATGATCATAATCCAGGCAGATGTTTGACACACACAGCTGGCCGAGTGCGGCTTCCGCTGGCTGTTCTCTTAACAATTACACCTATTTATTTTTGTTCCCACTTCTGGCCTGGGAAATGGGAACTAGCTCGGGAATGACGTTTTCCTGAGTCCTAGCTAAAATGGTTAAATATAGCAAAGGCTTTTGCCATACATTCAAATAAGTGCTATAGTGCCCAAGGTCCAAATTCCCCTTCTGTGGCCTGCATATCAATCTCACAAACCTCTACTCTTCCTCCAGATATTGTTATTGGTGCCCATTGTGTTGGGCTTCCACTTCCTGCTGCTAATTGCTGTTATGACAATAACTGGGATCACCATGCAGGGAAATGACACCAGGACTTTATACACCTGCTTTCTGCATTGGCATTTTACTACCCCAACTGGATGTCCACTATGGACAGTTTTCCTGTAACTACATATTTTTATAAACAATAGACATATGATTTATCATTTAATCAAAGTTGTATTTTTTTGTTGACACCAAAAATAAAACGGTGAGTGTTTTTGGATGAATTAAAGGTGCTAAAGAGGATGTTTTGTTTTATACATTTTTGCAATATTACTTGAAACTGTCTTTACTAACTGATAAAAGACTATTTATTAGGTGCACTGAAAGGAATAATATTAATATACATCATCTGTGCACGAGGTAGGGCCTTAAAAACATCAGCCAATCATTTACGCGATGATGGCCCTCTGGCTTGTCAATCACTGCCGTGACAATCCTTGTGAGAGACGAGTGCGGCTGCGCGCTCCAGTAACTTTCCACACTCCACAGGCGCCGCATGCAATGTTTTTGTCAGGAGACAGGAGTAACAACTGCAGATTATGAGTTACCTGCGGTGAGTCCGACATAATGAATCCACTAACACAACACAGCGAATGCCGGTGGTAAACACTCGTGTTCCAATACGAGTGTTTACGAGTTTTGGGAGGCGTTCCTTCGAAGGAGGGGGTTGTTCTTACGCATGCGCTCTTTTCAAAAACTCAGTAACAGTCTTTGGTTTCTCAGTCGACGAAAAGATCCTCTTTAGCACCTTTAACAGTCTCAAATAGAACTGGTAAATTTAGACAAAGACAACAAAATGAACTGAATCAGTTCACTTGAATGAATCAGATATAGGACGAACCAATTCACTACAATGACTTGAGCTAAATAATGCTATAACTAACTAATTAACTTCGGATTTTCAGACACTAAATATGAGAGGGAGAGAGGGCCATTTAGGTGCGTTTCATTATTCCCTCTGTTCAGTTATTAAAATCATCAATGGCATTAATATAACATTGTTTAATGTATTTTCAAACATAAGCTATTTTTATAGAAATAACTTCAGAAAAACATATTTTCCTATTAATTTCATTTACAAGGTGTGTATATTTTAAAAATAATTGTGATTTAGCAGCACACCTGTTAAATGCCACCATCTTCGAAATGACGTCAAATGACAGTTCTTGCTGAGGTTGGGGTCGTGGATATCTGACTCTGAATGGCATTATTTTCCAATAGCAGGTGGGAAAATTCATAATTGTGAGTTGTCTGAAGCGCACCATTGTTTCTTGCAGAAGCTCAAACGTGCTGCGTAACACACAAGAATTAACCTGATTGGTTCTCGCATGTACTTGAGCTTCTGTTTACCATATCCGATGTAGCCATTGAAAGCCTAAATTAAACCTGTTTATCATATAAAGTGATCGTGTCTCTTCAGAAAATTTGGACTAAACTGCTCGATTCATATGGATTCCTTCTTCAATCTCTTTATGAACTTTTTGAAGCAACAAAGTGGTAGTTGCGTGGACTGTCAATGGAGGGACAGAAATCAGGGTTGACAGGTCTGCACAACAAAACAAGCCCAATTGCTAATCAAAACTAGCCCAATCATGGCCAAAACTAGCCTTATTGAGTGGCGTTTATATGAAGGTCAATGACGTGATGGGTCATTTTTTTGTCCAAAGGCCTTAATAATAATAAAAAACAAAGATATGACATCCAAAGTATGTAAGGTAGTACAACTAGATCTCTTTTATTGAATCCAAAAGGTTTTAATAATATTTTGCTACATATAAAGTTATTTTAAAGATTTTGAAGTGTCAAAAGGTCATTTGGTTTAACCATCCAAAGGCCAATACAGCCATTTCATTTGTGATTAAAATATATTAAAATGTAATAAATGTATTTTTTATTCTGGCATGCTTTTATAACATCATATATCAACATAGTGCAAAATGATATTAAAATTACGTGTAAAAGTCATTGCTTTGTTATGAGAAAGAATGTCCGGAATGAAAATGAATTTCATTGATGTAATTTGGAGTTACCAATATCAAGGGGCCATTTTGGATCAAGTCAGGCGGTCAATATCATGTGACAGGATGTGACATCATTCAGACACCTGCAAAGGACCACATGGTCGTGAAGCAAAGTAACTAACTCTCTCTTAACTATTTGAAAAATTAATGTTTTCACTTGTTCATACGCATGTCCTGAAACATCAGGTCATTTGGTACAACCGCTATAAAACATGGAAAATTTTGTAATATTTTAAAAACTTGTACTAAATATAAAATGTTTGATTGTCATTTCGCTAGCTAGCTATTAAGCTAACTAGCTAGCTAGATAGATATATCAGCCTGTTAGCATTGTTTGAAAATATGTCTTTCGGTAAAACCGAAATTTTGGTTAAACCGAATGACTTTTTTTGGTGACAAATTTTGTCCATCTTGTAAAAAATGACAAAAGCAGTGTTAATTGATTATAAAAAAAAAAAAAAATCACAAAATCGTATTGTTTACACTTAATAAAACTTCAAAAATAATGTTAATTATATTACTTTCGAAACAAACGTAGTTTTGGCCTGATTTTGTTCAAAATTACGTCACACGAGTTCATTCTTCAATTTCACATGAAATACATCAGGGCCTTTACTGCCCAACAGAGATAAGTGGTGGCTTTGTGAAGCTGACGTGTGAACGTCAATAAAAGCAAGATAATGAGAAATGTTGATTCTGATCAAATAAGCTTTGTTTGTGCAACAACCTGTGAAATGTACTGAGCGGAGAGGTTGCGTTGACCCTAAGAAGGCTATATTTGTTAGTCTAATTAGCAAATTATCATATTATAGTAACATCAGCTGAAAGTAGCCTGGAACACTTTGTTCTAATTACATTGTCATGTCTTCGACTGTGGCTTACATGTTTTAAATGTGTCCAAAACTGTTAATAAATGAAGATGAAAGAAGTATCATGGTAGTGATACCAGTATGTCTGTCTTAATGATAGGCTGTCTTGGCAATCTCATCATTAAGGGACTGCAGTATTTGTGCAGCAGCCAGAAAAAAGGAAAACAGGCTGGCTTTGGAAGAGAGAGAGATTGCGGTGGCTTAACTCGTCTCGTAATTTGGAATTTCCACGCTCAATTCAGGTCGTCACGGCAAGAGAGATTCTCTCAATTAAGCTGTTAATCAGAAGATGTGGGACTGGTTGTCGGAGCAAGCACAATCCAAGCTTGTAAAAATGTGACAGCAAATCTCCCATCAACAGTAACCTACAGCCGTCTGAAACCCCCTCCGACCCCCTCCCTAAATTCCAATTTGGTGCGCCCGGCTGCCTCGGAGAAATAATAAGCTGAACCAATTTGAAAATATTTATCAGTGCAGTCCAATGCCTGCGAGTTGACAGTCCTCCTGAAGCTTGTGTTGCTGAACAATTGGCTAATATATTTGTGTGTATTTGAATTCAAATTGAATTTGGTCTATTCTCCAGTTTTTGCACTTGTTTTGCCTCCACCTAATTTGTGCTCTATCATTAATACACGTAGCCCTGCGAAAGAGGCCCAACATGAGCCTGCAGCAAAGCCACCGATAAAAAACCTCTTTCATACTTCATAAAATCATAAATCAACAACAGCAAAGTATAACAGGATTGTTTTCTTTTTCTTTGTTGCATTGTCCTACAGTGTGAAAGTTCTGCATCTAACATTGTTCACACAAACAGACTGAGCTGATGGTGGTGTGACAATTTAAAGCAATGAGAAATTAGTCCACAAAAGGAGAAGGAGCATGTATTAAGAAAGCTAAGAGGATCAGCTGATTTCATATAGACTTTAGACAGATGAGGGAACTGTTGAATACAAATAAGATATAAAAATTATTCAATTATGCAGCACCAAAAAAAATTTCTTCCTGAAAATTAAGAACAGGAACAAATAAACTGGTGACTACGAAACCACCTTGCTCCGTTCTTATGGAAATTAATCTTGTCTTATTGTTTACTTAGTCTGAGTCACAAACAGTCATCTACGTCTCCAACATATCTAGGCCAGACTCACTAAAAACTCCCAGTTGAATCAGTAAGTACATTTATAATGTCAGCATTATATGTAACAATTGGCACAAGTTTCATAAGAGTATTACACAGTGTCCTAACCAGACTTGACAATAAAAGTTTATGGCTGATATGGGTGAGTAGGACAAAAACTCTTATTACATGTTTAGGTGAACTCTAAAAAGCTAAAGTTTTCTTTGAAATAAACTCAAACCTCTAAAGCGTAATGATTAAATTGTGTAAGAGGCTGATTTTTTGTTTTGTTTTTTTCAGCCATTGGCTGCCAAAATCTAATTATTTTTAACTGAACATATTGTTGCTTTATTCCCCATTATGCCAATTCGCAAAGTGTGAATAAGTTCTGCCAGTTTCTTTCTATATTTCACACACCCACATCTGGTTAAGTGACACATGTGACCTGTTATATATTCCAACAAAGATTCTAAACATAGACAACTGTCTTCTGATCTACAGTCCTTTTTGCCATCACATTGTGTGAACCAAAATCCCCAACCATACCACATGAGATCTAAACTTAATAGACATGGTTTGGGCAAATGTTTAAATTTGACCTGAACTGAAAGTGAAATACTTGTGGGATAGTAAAAACATAGTTTATATAAGACACAAACAAATGTTTCACAGGTGTGATTGCAGAAGCAGAAAAACAGAAGGGTGAAATCCTCCTGCTTTAGTACTTTCTTAAAATAGTCCATGAGAAAGACATTCAATGAAAGTACAGATCAAAATAGCAACATACAACAGAATTTAAAATAAGGTGTAAATGGAAAGTCTGATAGTTTTTGATTTAGAATGAATTTTAAAGGAATAATTCACCCCCAAATAAAAATTCTCTCATTTACTCAACCCTTTAGTTGTTCTAGGTTGGTTTTACTTTTGGCAGCGGCTATTTACACTAAGTGAAAATAGCATATTTTCTTAGCGATAGATGATATTTACTGTAGATGTTATTAAGTGCTGTAGATGTTATTTAATTATCTGTAGATGTTATTTACACTAAGTGAAAATAGCAATTTATTCTATTTACACTAAGTGACAATAGCAGCATTTTCTTACAGATATGCTATTTACACTAGGTGAAAATAGCGACAGATTCTATTTACACCATGCAAAAGTATCTGTTCTTTCTTTGCAATTAGACTAAATAGTAATTAGATGCTATCTATAATTTGAATTCTGTGTGTCTTTTTAAAAACTTGAGTGGCCCAACCAGACATTGGTGGGCGGAGCTAGTGTAAATAGCATTTGCCAACATGGGAGGCTATTTGCACTTAGTGTAACTGGACACTCCATTTACGTTTTCTCTGTGGACACAAAAAGAAATTCTGAAGACTGTGCTGGTTTTCCATGTTATTTTAATGAAGACTGAAAAAACTCAAAGGCACCATTAAAATATCGTAAAAGTAGTCATATGATTTATCTGCTATAAGATTTCTAAAGTCATCATATCTCCATCCATAGCAATTGCATGGAAAAGAGTAACCAGCACATTATTCAAAGCGATTTGCTTTTGCATTTCACAGAGGAACGAAAGTTGGAATGGCATGAGGGTGAGTAAAAGGTAGCAGAATACTTATTTCAGGGCAAACTATTCCTTTGAATATACAGTCTTTTTTTCTTTTCTTTTTTGCCTTGACAGGGTTGACTTGTTACAAAAAGCAACAATGATGATAGACAGGACCTACAGTACAATAATAGGGACATCAAACATTCATCAAAGGGTTACAGAAAAAAGCAGCACATAAAAACACAGCCTCAGACGCAAACTTAACCACATCAACCGACCGCAAGAAGCTCATATCGCTACGATATGGTTATGATTGCATAAGGTTTGTGTTACACAGTATTTGCTGACAGAGGTCCTGTTAAAAAAAAAAAGCGACAAGATACGCAAGCACACAAAAAACCCCCAAAAGTATCTGAGCATGAGACGGCTGAGGAACTGGGGAGACTGTGGAAGGGAAATTTGCTGAAAAATTCAGTACGTGAAACGAAACCTCAGGTCTAGCAAGTATTGGTTTGACATTCTCTTTAAGAGTGATGTCATTTAGGTCGCCTGTTGAAAGGGAACTCAAAACCCTTAAAACTCAACTGACAATGTTCACAAACAAGACACGTTAAAGTGTACGTTAGTGCAATCAAGACATGTTGCACAATCTTCCTTCAATATCTGAAAGCTAACATGACTGTGCAAACAGTCAAACATTTGGTCACTTTAGAAAAAACATCTAGAGAACCAAGCCTGCATACTCTGCTAGACCACAGCCTATTTTACAGAAACACACTGTTGCCTTTATAAAAAGAAACTACAACATTTTGAGAATGAATCTGTTAATGTTTCAGAAATACCCTATGAAGAGCTTTTGAGACAGAAATCTCCTTTAAGCATTATAGTTGCCATGCAGTTCACACTTTTTTATGAGTACTCATGAAAACTGCAAAGGTATGGTAGTAATGGTGGTAAAAATAATAATATTAATGAGCTTTTTTCATATATCTTCAATAACCTGGAAAAAGTAGCCTGACAACGTTTGTTTTCTACCAAAAAAAACCCCGTCTTTACATGGGAGGAAACACCTACAGCACTTTTAGTTTAGTCATTTTCAGTATCTGCACTGACCATATGGCTTTCACTATACAAATTCAAACAACAGCCAATGAAACACTGCAACTACTACAAAGGTTATAAAAGCTTCTGTTCACACATAAAATATTGATAATGAAACAAAGTTTAATTACAGACTCACCACTTCCTTGGCCCCTGCAACACTGAATAGGACAGGAAGCTGAGCTGACTGAAGCTGAGCTCTTCCTCAGAGAGCAAAATCTAAAAAGTACGCTATGTGTGTCATCTTACACGTGCAAGAAAAACTGTCAACACAAGTGGTTCTAGACCATTTTGACTGCAATGCCCCCATTTTCCAAAGCCATTTCAGAAGCTCACCATATATGTCCTCTGGTACTTATGCTGTAATGATAATAAAGCTGTTTGTTTTCAACATTTTTGTTGAAATAAACCAGAAATGTCAAGTAATTATCCGTTATTAATTTTGTGATTCCAGAGGTTTTAAGAACTACACAGTATATGGAAGAACCTTAATCGGGCTACAAGTGCCCTCGTCGTTTTGCGTCCTTAGATGCGTTATGTGGATTTGATCGGATGTAGATATTTGATTATGTATTGTGCCATATACACTTGGACAGACAGGTAAAGACTGTATGTCGACTACGCAACAATAAAAAAGGCATTTTGTAAACTTATTTGGTACGTTTTGTAGAAAACTAAAACCAAAAAAGCCAAAACACTTTCATTCCTTCGAAATGAAACACAAGAGACATGCATTTAGGACTGTGCATGCATATTAGCTTGATCCAGCCTGAAAAATACCGTTTTTTGTCATGATTCGAGCGTTTAGAAACAAAGTTTATGAGACAGTTGTTGTCAGATTTCATTGGTGATTTTAACTATGAAGTTTAATCGAAAGCTTGGCAAACAGCTTTCGAGAATTTGATGTTTCCCCATTCAAAGAGATAGGAGCTGCACTTGCATGCCCGAGAGGCGTTTCAAAGATGGCCGCCGAGTGACTTGTCTTAAAGCGACTTTGCTGGAACTCACTGAAATCTGAAGTACGACATTTATTTTGGGATATTCCTGCGTCCAACCTCATCTGGAACGCAGCATTGCCTGCTTCAGACAATATTTTTGTCGGTTGCAATAGTCAGATTATGCGATTTTGACTCCTAAAAACTTGTTGTGTCATGGACAAGAAACATGTCAACACGTTGCTTCCTGACCATTCATCACTTGCAGTCTTTAACGACGTACTGTCATCGAGAAGACGGGACTATCGACTGACAGAATAAGGTGCCATGAGCAGTGTTGCCAATTGGGCTACCTGTGTTGCCGCAGGTTGTTTTTCATGTCCGCGGGTTGAAGCAACCCCAATGATATTTACCCCCCGGAATACGATTTTTACTACTGAAACGCAATTGAGCTAGTTTTAAGTAGCAATTGACCCTTCGCAAAGACCCGCCCCCCCTAGTTACTGTTGCTTTGTCCGACAAGCCATGGCGCTGTCATGCCACACGCAGTGAAAAATACATCGCGGAGTAAAGAGGACACTGACAACACGCCGACAGACAAGACAGAGCAGGTTACTTATGATATTAAACAAAGTCCCAGCTTTCAAATTGTGTAATTTTTTTAAGAAATTCGAACAATAAAAACCATTTTGTGGCTCTTTAATGCGTTGTGACAGATCGCTGTAGCGCCTCAGCTCAAGCGACTCGTGAATCGATCATCTCTTCCTACTAGTTCATTTAAAGCATCAAACCGCTAATCGCCATCACCTGCTTTCAAATGCCATTTAACAACAGAGCCGTGTTCACTGATAAGCCACGCAAATATCGCGTTCATTATCGAAGGCGATTCATCTGCGATATGAACGTGATATTGCGTGGCTTATCAGTGAAAGACGTCAATACACACCATTTTTCAAGTTCAAGTCCACCGAGGATAATCTGCTAACTCCTGTCTGCTTTGTCGGACAAAATTGTGGATTCAGCATTCTGATTGGTTAGCTCGCTTGTCAATCAAATTCCCGGCGAAGGGTCAATTGGGTGGGTTTTGTTGTGAAAACCTGGCAACCCTGATTAAACAAACAATCGCTACCAAACGCTACCAAGTGTTTTATTTTTTTGTCATCAGAAAAGGCCAAAAAAGAAAGAAAACCTGACAATGGACTCATATCTGGATTGCAGGAAGAGGACAATATGTACTGTCAAAGAGAACTGGACGCAAGATTTGATCGCTTCAGCATCGTGACATCATGAAGCGTCGCAGACGTGGCATCGGTTGTCCGTTTACTATGACACACACGAGACAAAGTAAATGAATTTTGCATCCCAGCGCCCATTGCTATTTGACGTTTGTCGTTATTAGAAGTCACACTGCAGGACTGTGCACCAAATCTTCTGACAGAATTTTGTCGGAGGTAAAATTTGTTCATAACAGTTATTAACTGGCTGTCGGTGAACATGTCAAACTAGCGATCAAAGACTACAGATTTCTGCCTAGGATTCTCTAAATTCTCTAAAGGCGCACCCGCCTTTAGTCAAGCAGATCATGCCAAAATTGGGCTAAAATTGTGTAGTCTGAACCTAGGCGTGTTCATGTTGAAGCGGCGCTGCACAGACCGGTCGATGATGGATGTATGACATCAAGGTACCGCAAGTGATCTCAAAGTCATCTCGAAATTGTGGTAATTCGAAAACATAGGATGAAAAGCACTAGTTTCAGATCGGCGCTCACTCACGTGCACAGAGTTTTGCTTCACCTGCAACAGCAGAAGATAAATAGTGAATCTTATGTGGTGGAGTAAAGTTCAGCAGCTAGGTTAAACGAAAACATAAAAGCTTCAAATATTCTGCAGTATCAAAAATAAATCATCTTTGATGATGCACTGACACGTGAAAACGAGTCAACATAAGAGTTTCATGCGTCAAATGTTTGGAAGCAGACCACAGTATCACGAGCCGATTCGGTTCCCCGTTTGACCTATAATCGCTCCTCCTGTCAAAAAGATGCATGCATAATATTAAATGATCTTAATAATAAACACACTATTACTAATAAATGCTATGCCTGTATTAGACATTGCTGAGTATGCATGCATGCATGTGGTTGTGGCAAACACCGCTTTGCTTGTTGATAAGAGTGAAGCGTCTCACGCCTAGCTGACAGTGTGTCTCGCAACTTTCTTTAAAAGATTGCAGGCACTGAAATCCCTAAAGTGTGCCAACAGTTGGCGGTTTCATTGATTTGACCTCTTTAAACAAGAGATTCTCAAGGCTTCCGCTGTGAAGTTGAGCAGTCTGCAATTTACATCTCAACCACACACACGCACTGAAGTTTTGGAGAATTACTGTCCAGTAGAAACTAATAGCCTATATATAGGCTACAGGGAATAAAGAGGATGCTACTGTTCCTGTTTTGTAGATGACATAAGTTCCCCTTGTTGTTGTTTATTAGTCTTTGACACCCATAAATCTATGCAATATGCGAAACATAAGTTAAAAACTACTAGTAAGCTGATACTGATCTGCATGCAATTGTTTGGTCATGGAATGCAAGTGGCAACATGTTCTGTTTACAGTCACAGAGGCCACTGCCTTAATTGATGACTGTCAGCAATGTGAACGACTGACTAATTTTAACTGAGAAGTTAAACAAAGACATCTTTATTTGAACCGTCATGTCGCCTGATTACCCTTTAATATATATCCTGGTGTGTGACGAGTTCTGCGGTGCTTTGAGCACCTGCAGGTTTCTGCAAAGTATCCTACAAATGAATAAACATGCTGTCAAACAATTATTTTCCTTGTAGCTTGCTGCTATTTTATTTACTCTGTATTGCATATCATGATTGCAAATCATTTTCATTCAAGAGATACTGCTTTTTCATTTTCCCGAGGTAGCTAAACTAAATGTTTTATTAAAGAGAAATGAAAACCCCTCCTTACTTTGGAGTCATCCACTCCTGCAGTGCTTTCAGAAGCAGTGAAGAAAAAAGTCCCACTCACCAAATTTTAGTCCACTGCTGAAGGTATCGTTCACATGCGCTTATGACTGCCTCTATTCTTACATGAGCTCCTTTGTCAACCTTCCTGGCAGAATGGGAACTTCCTGACTGTCTTAACCCCTGTGCGCGTTTGACAGGGCTGTGATGTGAATGTCTCATTGGCTGACGTTCCTCATGAAACCTGACACCTGCACAAGTTTCACCTACACCATACTGACTGTAAGGAGCGGATTTGTACAGAGTGTATTATTGACATTTATGGAGGGGCCTTTTCTGTATCATATATCAGTTCAAATTCTGGTTCTCCCTTATGCAGTCAGCATTTTCGCATGAATGATTTATATAGGATGGTTGTAAATGCTGGGGGGGGGGAGATTCCATGAATCTCAAATGAAATGAATGATGTTTCGGGAGTGTTGTACTTTTGTATGAATTACATGTTTGACAAGAAGTGGGATTGGCTGGCCCCCTCAGGTGCTGAATATCATGATGAATATCACAATGAGTTACTTCTATAGATCTTTCTTCTGCTCAACATCATTTCAGGGGAACCAGCCTCTACGCTAGCCTATCCTTACCACATTGTTTTACATTTTCTTCTGTACAAGATCCAGCAAGGTTGATTTTATTGCATTAGTTTGCATAATAATAAGCAAAGCTGGTGGAAGTGTCAATGTCTCATATTTCTCCATTCACTGTTTTGATCATTGATTGTGTGTGTTTAAAAATATTCTTATTTAGCTTTTTAAAATATTAAAGTCGGCATAAAATGGACATTGCGATAGTATTTTTTTCCTCCTATTCTGATGTATATCTGAGGAAAATTGCTTCTTGAACGAGACAAAGTGTAGGGCGAGACCTAATTTTGCCCATCGGGAATTGATTGGATGGTTGGATCATTGTGGTTTGCTATTGGTGGATCTCATGTGAGTGACAGTTTGTCCCGCCCTCACCTCAGACAAGCAAAAAGAGATGTAGCTTCAAGAGGGAAGGGAATTTGTTTTGATGAAAGATTATGAGAGCATGAATATATATATATATATATATATATATATATATATATATATATATATATATATATATGTATGTATGTAATGGCCACATGTACATGTATCCTATTCATTTAGCATTTAAAAAGTAAATGTACACAATCTCGCAATTCTGAGAAAAAAATTCAGAATTGCGAGAAAATAAGTCAGAATCACAAATTTATATCAACCAATTCTGACTTTATTTCTCATAATTTTGAGTTTATATCTCACAATTCCGACATTATAACTTTATTTTTTAAAAGTCAGAATTGTGAGATAAAAAGTTGCAATTATTTATTTATTTATTTATTTTAATTTAGTGGCAGAAACAATCTTCCATATAAAACTATGCATTTAAATATAATCTTACTAAGACATACTATTGGGAGATATAGAGTGATATATGCATTTTATGTCTCTTAAACTTCTGGGCCTTATAAACAACAGCAACTGGACCAAATTGCATATTTTTGCTCAGTTTGGGTCTCTGAATAAAATGGTTTCTTTTTTTCCTTCTTGAGTGTGGGCTCCATATTCTCATAAAAGAGCCATAAAAATCTAAATGAAACATAGAATCCTTATGCAGTTTTTTATACGTTTTTTTTTTTTTTTTTTTTTTTTTTTTTTCTCCATAAAAAAAAAGGCTTTACAGGCATAAATACTGATCACAACAAATGTTGTGAAAGCTTTTTTTTAATGTCAGGTGTTTGATTGATTTCATGACTTTTGGCTACCAACAAACAGGTTAAGGGTTGGATTAATCACATGTAATCCATCTAAACTAAAGGAACAATTCTCATGTCCTTCAAATCTGCAGTCAAGCCTTGACTTGCTCAGCCAACTCCCATTATAACATGGACACAATGTCTAGGTAAATAATTGTGCTGAATCAGATCTTCAGAGGTTGTCAGTGGGAGACAGGCTTCTCTATTAAAGAGTTATTTCACCCCAAAAGGATGATTTTCTTATTGCAGTAGAACACCGAAGGAGAGGTTAAGCAGAGTGTCTGAGCTCTTTCATCCAATGAAATGGTTGTCAAAGCATCATAAAAGCAGTTCATAATATGACTTGTGCACTACAGTATATCTCAAGTCTTCCAAAGCCATACAATAGCTTTGTGTGAGGAACAGACCATTTCATTATCACAGAACATACAGACCAAGTCGTTATTCACTAAAAATCTTGCATGAAAGCTGTGGGCTGCATTTCCCAAAAGCATTATAAGCCTAAGTACATTGTAGAACCATTAAATAATTAATTTTATTCATTAATTAATTTCCACCAATAGTCTCTAGGACTCTTTCAAGAAACGCAGCTGTGGTCACAAACAATTCAATTTCATTGTATGAAAAAGCACAGCTCAGACACTCTGCTAAACCTCGCCTCTGGTGTTTTAGCAGCTTGGACATGTGCTGTAAACCTCTTCTTATGTGTTGCATGGAAGAAATAAATTCTTCCAGGTTTTGAAGCACATGAGGATGATGAGTAAATGACGACAGTATGAAAGCTTGTTTCTGCCACGGAAATAAGGTAATTGAGACGTTTTGCCTCACAGTTCTGACTTTTTATTCTATTTATACTAATTACGATTTTATATCTCGCAATTCTGAGAAAAAAAAAAGTCCAAGAATTTGGAGAAAGTCACTCATATGAATTCATACGATTTGTCTAAACTCCAGTGACAGGTAGGTTTAGGGGCGGGGTTAGGGGTAGGTCATTCATACGAATTTGGCAACATGTAAAATACGTACAATTTAGCAAAAAACTACAAATTCGTACAACCTCGAATAAACTAGTAATTTTTTGCTAAATTGTAAATCGTTAGCCACCTCGTAATATATGTACGAATTGCAGTGAGATCGGGGTGTATCTCACAAACAATTTGTACATATTTTACGAGGTAGCTAATTCGTACAACCTCACTCGTCTGAAATCATACGATCTTTCTAAAACCCCAGTGACGGGTAGGTTTAGGGCAGGGTTAGGGGTAGGTCGTTCATACGAATTCGTACAAATTAGCCACCTCGTAAAATACGTTTGAATTGCCATGAGATTGGGGTGTATCTCACGAACAATTTGTACGTATTTTACGAGGTGGCTAATTTGTACGACCTCACTCGTATGAATTCTTACGATTTGTCTAAACCCCAGTGACGGGTAGGTTTAGGGACGGGGTTAGGGGTAGGTCATTCATACGAATTTGGCAACATGTAAACTACGTACAATTTAGCAAAAAACTTACAAATTTGTACAACTATTACAGCTAAATTGTAAATCATTAGCCACCTCGTAAAATATGTACGAATTGCAGTGAGATCGGGGTGTATCTCACAAACAATTTGTACGTATTTTACGATGTGGCTAATTCGTACAACCTCACTCGTATGAATTCATACGATCTTTCTAAACCCCAGTGACGGGTAGGTTTAGGGGCGGGGTTAGGGGTAGGTTTTTTTTTTTTTATTCTATAGTAGAAACAAGCTTCCATATCAAAGAACTATTCCTTAAAAAAAAAAAAAAAAATCTCCATTTATGGAAGAATATGTGAGAATATGTGATCCTTGAAGATAAGTGATTTGTAAGCCTGACTCCTTGACGCCATGATATGATATTGTTTTGAGTATCGGTCATGCATCTGACTCACTCGCGTCTCTCTTTCTTCTAGTTGGATGAGGAAATATTGCTGAAGACCTGTAGGCAAAGGTGTTGCTCCTCAGCTACTTTACAGTGCCAAAATAACACTTACCCGTAGGGCTCTGCCCCTGCCCTTTCTAACGGATTTTTCAGCTGATATCAGCAAAGGTACGACTGGTTCTGCTGGCATTCATACAGCTGTTGAGAAGCTAAAGAACCAGTTATGCTAGGCCCACACTTGTTTTGAAAGGTGGCTTTACGATGTGCATTGTTATTTGTCACTCTTGGATACGTGACTTAAGCCTCTGAGTCACTGGTGATCTGATAAACAGTTAGTTTGAAAAGGTACTTGGCACTGTTGATCTCTTCCAAAGAAATTAGGCATATAAAGTCAATAACTTTGAGAACTACAGTATGTGAGATCTTTTCTGTATTCTCAAAATAATTAATCAATCACACTGGCCTTTTTTATAGAATTAGTTCCTGAACTTCCTGCTTGTCATGAGTTTGCCAAATTTGACAATGTTAAAGAAAAGTCTCTTTTGTCGGATTTTGTTAACTGTTCAAATGGTGTTTTAGTGTTGTTAAAATAAATAAATATACACTACCTCCAAAAGTTTAGTTTTGATCAGGTTTATTTTTATATAGTTTAAGTCTCTTCATCTCACCAAGGCTGCATTTATTTGGTTAAAAAATACAGTAATAACCGCAATATTGTGAAATATTATTACAATTTAAATAACTGTTTTCTATTTTAATATGTAAATGTAATAATTTATTCATGTGATGTAACGCTGAATTTTCAGCATCATTACTTCAGTCTTCAGTGTCACATGATCCTTCAGAAATCATTCTAATATGCTGATTTGCTGCTCAAGAAATATTTTTTTTTATTATAAATGTTGAACAGTTGTGCTGATTAATAATTGTGGAAATGGCGATACATTTTTTTCAGGATTCTTTGATGAATAGAACATTTAAAAGAACAGTGTTGATATAAATAATATAAATCTTTTGTAACATTGTAAATGTCTTTACTGTCATTTTTGATCAATAATGCATAATGCCAAATCTCATTGACTCAAAACTTTGAAATATTTAAATGTAATTATTTAAATTTAAATTTATTATAAACTTAATCTAATTAAAATCACACCTACATACTCTCATACACACCTACAAACTCTCATAGCAACAACCCAGAACAACCTAGCAACCACATAGCAACCACCCAGAACACCATGGCAACCACATAGCAACCACACAAATCACCCTGGAAACACCCCAGTAACCACCCCAAGTACCCTAGCAACCGCATAGCAACACCTTAGAAACCACCCGAGTACCCTAGCAACCGCATAGCAACACCTTAGCAACCACCCCGAGTACCCTAGCAACCACATAGCAACACCTTAGCAACCACCCTGAGTACCCTAGCAATCGCATAGCAACACCTAGTTACCACCCCGAGTACCTTAGCAACCACATAGCAACACCCTAGCAACCACCCCAAGTACCCTAGCAACCGCATAGCAACACCCTAGCAACCACCCAGAATACCTTAGCAACCGCATAGCAACACCCTAGCAACCACCCTGAGTACCCTAGCAACCATATAACACCCTAGCAACTGCCTTGAGTATCCTGACTCTATCTATCTATCTATCTATCTATCTATCTATCTATCTATCTATCTATCTATCTATCTATCTATCTATCTATCTATCAAAACTACTAAAATGAAACTTTCAAACTAAAAACTTTCAAACTGAAAACTTTTAAAACTGCTTCAAACTTTCTGGACCGGCTTTTTCAAGCCAACTTAAAGTTTGTCTCGACGAACTTTTTTCATCTAGTTATCGTTGTAATGTTACCAATTTTATTCTCAACTTTTTTTTCTGTTTTTTTTTTTTTTTTTTTTTTTTTTCATTTAGCATATCACTAAAATGCTGTTGTAGAGATGCTTACCCTTGAAGACGAGTTGTCTTGTGTTGGAGATTGTTTTCTTTCCCATATTTGCATATTTCCTATTGAAACAGGAAGTAGCCTTTAGTTTGTGTTAAAGCCATGAGCAATTATTTGCTTCCTGGTATTGCTAGTAAGAGACAGGTAGTTATAAGGACAATCTCATATGTTTGATTGGCCACAGATCTGTTTGGTTCAGGGTGAGTCATGAATCTTTATGTTCTTGGGCCCATTTCAGAAAGGAGGTTTAGTGAAAACTCTGAGTATGTTAATCCTGAAATGAGGGAAACTCTGGGTTTTCCATTCAGAATGGGAGGTATGGAAAACTTTACCCAAGAAAGCAGGGTAATTCAAGCCCATTTCTGAAAGGGAGGTAACATATACTCAGAGTCAGTTACCATGGTAACTTACTCTGTGAACCTAACCTGCTCAGGAGCAGGTTTTCTTCGGTAAACCCAGAGTTTCTTTCGGCCTCCTCCCCATTTTAAAAGTGTAAGCGATGTTTCATTAAAGGGTTAGTTCACCTAAAAATGAAAAGTATATCATTATTTACTTATGTTGTTCCACACCAGTAAGACCTTTGTTCATCTTCGGAACACAAATTAAGATATTTTTGATAAAATCCAATGGATACAAATATCTAAAAATTCTTAAATCAAGATGCATTTTCTATACAAGAAAATGATCTAAGATATTTTGTATTATTTCCTGGGGGAATCTAAATTAATTGCATTTTAGTTAAGTAAAATTATCCGCCAGTGTGCAAATAAAAATGATCAAAAATGATATGCGTGATTCACTGGCTTCATTGGTGTAGGCAGTAGCACGTAAGACGTGTAGAACTAGCTTGTGACGCGATTGATCTGGGTTCGAGACCGCCTTTTGCCGAGCTCGCTCTTCTCCCTTTTTCCAATCACATACAGTGTCACATTATAATTTTAATAAGTAATTTACACTGTTATTATTGCATTCTGTTAATGTACAACAATACTGAGGTTCAAATAGCATATATCTGCTAGTATAAAGTATAAATAGCATCTAATTACTATTTACTTATTGCAAAGAACAGCTATTTTTACATGGTAAATCGAATATATCACTATTTTCACTGTGTAAATAGCATCTACAGCTATTTGCACTTACTGTAAATAGCATTTATCACTAAGAAAGTATGCTATTTCTTACCCAGTTGTCAGATAATTTGCAAAATAAGAAAAATGCACTTAAATTAATATTATTATTTTTTATTACTTAATTTATTACTATTCTGAAACAGAGTAAGTCAACTCATAGTTCAAGTTTTAACTTAGAGTTGGTTTAACCTCCTTATTGAAACAGGCCCCTGTTCTTCCTGAAAGAGAAACAAGTTTTTTTGGTGGTTAAAGGACTACTTTTAGAAGTATATTATCATGACATCAAAACTTGCACGCAAAAAAAAAAAAAAAAAATTAAGATGTCTGCCGATAAATGTGCTAGTTCGAGCAGTTCACACTTTTTTTTTTTTTTTTTTTTTTTGCTTTGATGGACTGATAGCAGAGTACAACAGTTGTTTTGAGAGTGATCAGCATCTAGAAACTTTTCACACTCTTTTGCCCAAAGACCACATAACCATTCAAGAGGGCAGAGAGGAGTGTTGTCTGGATATGTCCCCACTGTAGCTACAAACAGAACCGAGCTCTATTGTGTGTTTGTGTGCTGTGGAGGCAGGGATGGGCAGTATTTATGATACATGTATTTCAAATACAAAAGTAGTATTTTGTAATTTGTATTTGATAGGGTTGATAAAAATGGCTTTGTATTTTGTATCAAAATACTTTAGTGTTTTGTAATTAACTAAACTAGTTGATATGAATACAGGAGCCATCAATTGTCTTCTTATGAATGACTTGTTTGTCACTGAGTCAGTGTTGCTGATGCAAAGTAGGCCCTTCATTACCAAACACCAAGTAACTAAATTAGAATACAATTATGAGTCATTCGCAAACTGTTAAAAATTAAACAGTTGGTTACTTTAAAACTAACCTTCATCTGGGAGATCACAGGGATATGTGAATATTTGATCTGTTAAAGCCACAGTATGTAAATATTCGCCATTAGAGGTCGCTTATTCAGTCACTTATCCTTGATTTTGTGGAATCATGGGATGTGTTGTTTTCATGTCTACAGCTGGTGGAAAAGAATCGGGATGGGACTTGGGCAGAAATCATATTCATGGATGAGAAAGTTGTTATAGTGCTACTCTGTGCGTTTGCTTGGAGGCTGCTATGAGACACTTGTAAGCTAGATCGATATTAATCATGGTAAAACATGGTAATCGCGGTAAATCAAGAAAACGAGATTTAAACAAGAAGCTATATATCATGATTAGTTTTCAGTCGATGAATGAATCCAAACAGTTCCTCATCTGTCTAATAAAACATCAAATGGGCCAACTGATGGAAGGTTTGCGAAGAAATTTCATGCTCCCTTGTAAAAGTATTTTTTTGTATTTTCAAAATACAAAAATACAGTAGTTTATTTTGACACATGGTGTGGCTGCTGTATTTTGTAGTTTATTTGGATACACTTAAAATTAAGGTATTTGGTATTTTATTTTAAAATACATTTTGATGTATTTTTGCCCAACCCTGTATGGAGGTGTGGGGAGGGAACTGTGAGTCTAGAATGAGGGCAGCTTGTTTACAATTGCAAGGATTGCATCATAACTAGCAGGTTCCTGCGCAAATGCACTTTAGTACATGTTGTATGTTCAAGTACACAAAGGTTTGCAGGGTCAATGAGTTTGAAAGCCAAGTTGAAAAACAGGTCACATTTTTCCACGATGCCTTGACTGAGCCCTAGGTGATCTGCACAGGTATATGCATTGACATTCAGATATTAAAGCGCCTCATTAAACAATTAGTTCACGGTTAGAGACAAAAGGATGAACAACAGCCTGAGGCGTTTCAATGGAGTTCTGAGAAGCAGAAAGCACATTTGACAAAAAATGGACTGAATATTTGCAAATTTCTAGACTTATTGGTAATTTGTATTTGAAAATCAACAGGCAGGTGTTTGTGTCAGGTAAGTTTGGTATAGGGTTACGATATGGAGTGAAATACAGCACATCCTCACACCTGATCTAACTAGGTGAACGGCCAGAGGAGGCTTGTATCAAGTTTAGAGTTTGAGGGTGTGTTTGCGATTCTAATCATCTCTAGCCTGAACCTTTAAAATTCAGCTTGCCCCCCTGTGTAAAGTTTCAGGCTGGAGATACAAAGTCTTTTTTCTTTACAGATTCTGAACATGTGTGAGACTAATAATATTTTGAACATAAATAACAAATATAACTCATTCACTGCCTTTTTAATGTAAGATTTGCTGCTTTTATTTTAACATAAAGGTGACTCAAAAGCTCCACATTCTCAGACTGAGATAAAGCGGCAGTCTTGCCCTCTTTAGCAAATACTTTGCTGCAACCTGTGGCCTCTGTGGGAACTGCAACTGTAATGTAAGAGAATCTGAAGGGCTGAACTAGTTTGTCTTGAAACACCTGTGCATTTTCAGTAACTGCTGAACAGCTGTTTGTGATTTTCACTTTTGAAATCAGTGTATTAAAATGTGCATATTAGTCTCTACAATGTTAATGTAGTTAAAAGGATATTTCCCTAAAAATGAACATTTTTTATATATGTTCCAAACCTGGATGACTTCCTTCTGTGAAACACACACACACACACACACACACACACACACACACACACACACACACACACACATGTCCAATGTTGTTTAGACACCAACATTCTTCAGAATATCTTATTTTTATGCATTTATTAAAACTGCAGGATTGTCTTTATAATTTATTTTTGATTTATTAACCTTAACCACAGGTACTTTTTATTTATTGCCTTTTTTCATATCACATAATTTAGTAATCATAGGTATCATTCAAAAGCTTACAAACTCAAGATTCAAACCTTTTTGAAATCGGATGTTGTGTTACCATGGAAATGTTACTTTAATTTCTTTTAGCAAGCTCCTCCCCTTGTGGGTTGGGTCAGGTTTCATATTACAATAATTATTTTAGCTACGTCTTCTCTTCTAATTTTGACAAAACACATATTGTCGAAAAGGTCTGAGTCTCACTATTCCATATGTGTCTGTTTTGTGATAGAAGTGATATTTGGAAAGAAATTTATAAGTTTGTAACAGGAGAATGCATAAAACAAATTCAATAGAATGTCTGTGACATCCAGTGGCTATTTTTGGTACAGCGCCTAAACAAAATTTCATAGGAACTTCAATTTTTGTGCTATCAACTTCAGATTTGGAACACAACTTGGTTAGACATATGGCTTTTATTTGATAGCAATTTTAGAGTAAAATATATTTGATAAAATATACATTTTCTATAAAATAAAAAATGCTTAGTGCAGTACATTTGATTTACAGTAAATTTAAACTTCATACTTTAATATTTTCAAATGCTTTGACTTCAGCAATAATCTGCTGAGTGTCTTTTCTTTAAAACTTAGGTCTGTACTCCAAAGCATTCTTGAATTATAATAAGTTATAAGTTTGTACAGCATTGTCATGTCTATTCTCAAAAATGGGGGTGACTTAAGGGGTTAAAGTGCCTTGATTTTGCTCATAAATCTGCACAATACACCCTTGGTTTGTCCTTGTTGCAGGTGAACCTCTATTTCATGTAGTCTGAAATTATTTATAAACAAAATGATTATTTGATTTTACCTTCCATAGTTTTGTTCATGTTTTGTCACTCATTGTGTCTATGATGACACCTGCTGAAGTGGCAGATGAATTTGCATCCAATAAAATTAGTGTTTTGGTAAAAAAGCTTTCTCATTTATAAGCCTTTTTATTCGCTATCTATGCATGATTAAATGGTTATGTTTTGTTAGTTGCATTTAGCATTGATACCCCCACCATTTTCTTATTTAAATCATTTTCAGGTCACGACCATCCAGTTGAGAACTGCTGTTTATCATATAGTGATTTTTGTATGGGCGGTCCTGGGTTTTGGACTAATGCTGGTAAAGATACTATGTATGTATTAATAGTTTTATGCAGATAAAAAGTCAATAGGTCTTATTATGGCCTATGCAGCAGATCATTCCCCTGCATTCAGTGACAAGACTTTTTTTTTGTTTTGTTTTTTCTGTTCACATTCATATTCATGCAACCCGCAGCAAGTTTGATGCATTAATTGCGGAATATTGAACTACTTATACATGGCCTGTTGCCAAATGAAACCATGTCAAAGGAAGCCTCTATAAGATGATATTGATGGCACTAGTGCAGAGTAAATGCCAGTAAGCTGTGAGTTTGGGCTATTCATATTCAGATGAGAGCCCTGGCAGCTTTGTGCAATGCATTCTTAATGCACAGCCATTATTGACGACAAGTATTTAGATTAGCAATTTTATCTTGGCATCTATTTGTTAAGCACAGAGCAGCCAATAGGGCCTAAATGGAGTTGTATATATATATATATATATATATATATATATATATATATATATATATATATATATATATATATATATATATCACCACTAGATGGCAGTATTACACCATGTATTGAGAGCTGTGTGGAGGATTAGACTCTTTACAAGTATTTAGTGTGACTGTATATATACAGTACATGTATATCCATTTGCACCGCATTTACATTGTTTTTTATTCAACAGCCTTTAAATACACATTTTAATAGCTTAACTGTATGTTTACTTTACCCTGCTGTGTTTTATCTCTGTGATAGAACACTGTGATTGAGCATCAACAACACAAACATTGTTAATTAGTAAGAATGTGCTTTCCTCACTCACCCACTGATGCTTTCGATGACAACAAACTGTGGAAAACCCAGAACCGTCATTTGGCTATTGCATGCAATTTGTTTGTGTGCGTGTGTGTGTGTGTGTGTGTATAGGAAGGTCAGAGAAAGAAGCTTTTCCTGTAGACCGATAGCAGTCTGCGTGAAAATGTCAAGCCCCAGAGGACAAACTACAGGAAGTGGTAAGGTTGCTTATGATTTTGCACAAGGAAATGGCAGCTTTCTGCACTGTTACAACACATTTTCTTTTCTATTTTTTTAAGCTACAGGAAATAACATAACAAATACCAATTAAAGAAACTAAAAAGAAAACAATTTTGGATTTTCTATAATAAGTCTGTATTCTTTACTCTAAAATATTATAGTTTTGTGTGTGTTAAGTTCATTTTAAATACTGGTAGTATGTTCCAGAGGTGGGAGTAAGTCACACATGTGCAAGTCACAAGCAAGTCTCAAGTCCTAAAATGTGCGACTTAAGTCAGACTCGAGTCAAGTCATGTGACTCGAGTCCCCCACCTCTGGTATGTTCCTTTTTATGCAAACCTTTATGAAAAAGAAGTGTGCTGTATTAGTATACTTCTTTTAAACTAAAAATAATAAAGTATACTTTTAGTCTACTTTTTATATACTTCTCAGAAATATGCTTAAAATTGCACTTAAGTAGGCCTATACTTAACTTATACTGACAGAAATGTCTAAGTATATTTGGCCTATACTGTAAGTATTCTAAGTATACTTGGCTTGTAGTTGTGTTTAATCTTTTGATTGAGTAGCCTATTAATTTTTTTTTTTTCACATAGTTTTACTGTCTTATAAACTTACATTGTTATAAAATATTAATTTATAAAGAAAACAGATATATTCCTAATTATGAGTATCTGCATTGACTGGAAATGTACATAAGAATTCACAAATCTACTTTTTCCCCTCCATTGACAGAATTTTCAGGCTATCAGTGTTTTCACAGTTTTATGGTAGGGGGCGCTATTACACATCTTCTGATAGAGTACAGAATCTCCGGATCAAAAACACAGGACAAGAAGAAGCTGAAACAAGTGATAGAAGATTGCTCACGAAATTGTAAAATAACTCGATCATCAAACATTAAACAGCATGTAAATCAAAACGTTAATGAATTGCGACCCAAGACGAGCTATAGGACTGTGAAGCTTTGGGCGTGGGCGTGTTGATGACCTTGATCTACTCCATCTATTTTGATCATTGTTCCGAATCCCATCAGAAGTCTTTGACAATAATGCAATTTTCTCAGCTTTTTGTTTAAAATGTTGCTTTTTTTTTTTTTTTTTTTAAATGAAACTTATCCACGTTCAAGTGTTGATAAAAAAGGAATCATGAAGCTAGAATAAAATGTTCAGTTAAAGGTATATTTCAAGAATTATAAAATATTACCTAAACAGGAACATAGTAGTATATCTAAAGTGCAAAAATAATATATAAATAGTAAACTATAAGTATGATGTTATGTTCACTTAAAGAAAACTTACAAGTATACTTGCAGTATAAAACTATTAAACTATTAGTTTACTGAGAGTACACTTCAGTGTACTTTCATAATCTAAAAAATGTACTACTAGTATACTTATGTTCACTTGTAGTACAGATGCAGTACAAATGAGAAACAGTTATTTAGAACTATTGTGCACTTAAAGTTTACTACTGTTACACGTATAGTACATTTAAACTTATACTTTTTATATACTAAATTGGACTATTTTAGCCCCAAGCAGTACATAAAGTATACTTAAAATATATCTGAACATTACTTAAGTATACTTCATAAAATAAACTTAAAGTATAGCCCTTCTTTTTCATAAGGGAAGCTTTGCTGTGTTCTGTCAGAGGATCACAGATCCATCAAATATGGAGGTAAGACTGAGGAGAACCAACTTATAAACTAATGTTCCTATACTAATGAATACTAATTAATTGATCAAAAGTGACAGCTTTATAATGTCAAAAAGATTTCTATTTCAAATAAATGCTGTTCTCTTGGACTTGCTATTCATCCAAGAAAAAAAATGTATAATTTTCAATTTCACAAAAGTATTAAGCAGCAGAACCTTTTTCAACATTGATAATTATAAGAAATGTTTATTGAGCAACAATTTAGCATATTAGAATGATTTCTGAACGATCATGTGACACTGAAGACTGGAATAATGATGCTGAAAATTCAGCTTTACCATCACAGGAATAAATTACATTAAAAATAGAAAAGTTGTTTTAAATTGTAGAAATATTTCACAATATTTTACTGAAGTTTTGATTGGTAAAAAAGCAGCATGGGTGAGCATAAGAGACTTCTTTTAAAAACTTTATTACAAATTTGAACAATAGTTTCTATGCATAATTAAGAATACTGTGGCAATAAGAATGATCAAGAACATTCCTGCTCAGAACCATAAACCTCTTCTATCAGAAAGTGATCACAACTACAGCACAGGTCTCCAAAAATGTGTATACTGTTGTAGTACAGGTATTTTCTTTCTACATCAGATATAATCACTCTTTGTTGTTATATAATGGGATCTAAAACTAATGAATAGTGTTACAGGAGAACACCATTGACTTTTTCTTCATCAGATCTCTTTGAAGGCAGGCGTAGTAGCCCAGAGAGTGGCACATGAGTGAATGGCCATCTGCTTGAATGGGTAGGAATCTCCTTTGACTGCTAGACTTTTGCGGAATAAAAGCAGTGAGTGAGTTAGCAAAGAAACTGCAACACGAGCAAGTGAAGCTTCAGAAGACGCTTTATCATTAAATCTGTACATTTTGAATTGGTTTTAGTGGTGGGTGCTGCTGTCCTCTTGAGCTTGGTGTAATGCATTATTCACTATGTGCTTTACCATGCTTTTTTTTGTAAATGAGGGTGAGATGTACAGTGATGTTCAGTCCATTATTCCTCTGGACTCATGGGACTCCATTGTAAATCAACAGAAACCTGTGAACTAAAGTGTTAACTGTTTATTTCCTCTCCTTCTGTCTGTCTTCACTGCGGGCGTGTTTTGTTAATCTTTCTCTTTTGCCATGCATCTCTTCTGCAGAAGCTCTGGGAATATCTTTTTACACTAAATCTAACTGGGCAGGAAGTTTCATGGTTACAATCTTGACGTCCTATCTTGTGTGGTCTGATAATAGTGTTTGTGAAGTTTGCAGGCTTTTCTGATGCTCAAAACCCATGTGGATTGTCTTTTCCCAGACTTTGTGACAGTCTGTAATAACCTGTGGCATATGGCCAGACTTCCCGCAAATTTCCCTTTAACTTTCTTCACCTTTTTTAATAAGTAAATGCAAAAACTTGTGCTATGCTTGTTCATTTCTGTCATTAACCAATGTTTTATCAGCTCAACCAGACTTGTTTGCAGGCTTTGATCAATGATTGTTAGAAAGGATTCATGTTAATGCTGTACAGATCCTTCAGGAATATCATAGACTTGAGACAGATTGCTGTAGAGGGTGTTGTGCTGAGCTGGCGAATCAAAACTAGTTTATTATGCTGATGAAAACTCAAACCCACGTAATGCATACCATCATTTTCATCATTTACCATCACAAACTCATACAGTGTTTCAGGATTAAATAGCGCTTTGTTTGCGTAGTTTGAAAAGCGTTCTCAAATTTTTTGCAGACTTGTTTATTTGCAAAAAAACAATCACTGCAATATGAGTATTTCATTTTACGTATAAATTGTTTGTATGACTATTTACATAATTTGTTGTGTGCTAGAAGTCAAACATAGATTGTTTTAAATGTTTGTAAAGGTTGTATGTTTGTTGTATGTGGAAATTATATTATTATTCATGTCCTGGGGGAGAAAATGGATCCTTTTAAATGGGTCATGTCCCCAGTTCCAGGATCTAAACTCTGATTGGTTTTAAGATGGGGATAATAGGTATTTAAAAGGCTGCATAAGATAGACTGTATATTTCTTGATTCCCATGAAGGTAAGCAGCATTAAATAGTTATTTCAATCATCCATATTTAATATTTTGCATGTTGAATTTTACTACTTCTTTATCAATTTGACACATTTATTTACAGCTAATCATGGGAGCAAAACTTTTACTGGTTTTTGTGATATTTCTGTTTTGGGGTAAGGCTCTTTATCTTTTGGATTTAATATGAAAATATCTGTTATGTAAACACATTTCGGGAAAAATAAATGAATTAAAATTATTTCAATTTAAATGATAAACAATGTCTGGTTACAAATATCTTGTATGTGAGGAAATAATTCTCTCAATCTTTCTCTCTTGACCTCTTAAAGATGGATGCCAGGCTCGATCTGCAGGACAAGAATTTGCCACTGCATTTATGCAAAACTATGTATCCCCTTTTGATTTGCCACTCTTTCAGCTTTATATCACCTCTGTGAATTCTGATTGCCTGGTGCAGGTCAATGTGCCAGGTCTTCGATTCACCCAGGAGGTGCAAATGATTGCAGGTCAGAGCATCACTGTGACCCTCCCCAAAGAAGTCGAGCTGTCTGGTACCAAGAGGTCCCGCAATACTGCCCTCATTCAAGCATCCGATGACATAACGGTTTCCTCACTAAACTCGAAACAATACACGTCGGATACATCCCTGGTCTACCCTATGAGCGAATGGGGCACTGAATATTTTGTGTTCACCCCCACTAACTCCCCTCCATCCATGCTGAAGGAGTTTGTGCTTGTCAATGGTAAAGAGCAGAACACGGTGGAAGTGTTCCTTCGAGCGGCAGTCCGGTTTGAAGGCCGCTTGTATGGTGTCGGCAGTAAACTAGCTGTGGTGATGGGTCCTTTAGAAAATATACAAATTCAAAGCCAAGGAGACTTGACAGGAACCCGCATTTCCTCGCAACTTCCCATCGCCGTGTACTCGGGCCACATGTGCACGTGGCGCTTCTCTAAGTGCAATCACGTTTATGAGCAACTCCTGCCAGTGCAAAGATGGGGAACTCACTTCCTGGTGGCTCCGTTTAGCATCCAGAGCCAGTTTGACAGCGTCTATATCCAGGCATCACAGTCAACGAATGTAACTGTTCAGTTTGGCCATACTACATTAAATGATGTACTCCAGCGTGGTATGATCATAGAGTACAAAATCCAGTTTCCAGATGGTCTTAACATCATTGCTGACAGCGGAATCCAGGTGTTTTTTCTGTTTAATGGTATGCGAACATCCTATAATGTGATACACGACCCGTTTCTTGTAAATCTTCTGCCCAACAACAATTTCTGTTCGTCGTACACACTTGATGGGATAGCTGGCTTTGACAACCGAGCCCTCCTGATTGTTCCGACCAATGAACAAGCAGGTATTCTTTTTGATAGCTTGGCTTTACCTGGAAAAATTCAGTGGAGGGTCTTCAAAAACAGCGAGTACTCCTGGACAGAGCTGGTTTACCAACCTGGGGCAGGTGGGCACAACGTAATCCATGCAAGTGCTTCTTTTGGGGTCTATAGTGTGGGAATAGACCAAGGGAATGGGTACGGCACCCCAGCCCCATGCATTGATCCAGGTATGTCACAATTAAATTCCTCCTTTTGTTTAAAAAAGCATTTACGTGTGTTGTTAATGCAGTATAGCCAGTCTTAAAGGGATAGTTCACCCAAAAATGAAAATTCTGTCATCATTTACTCACCCTCAAATTGTTCCAAATCTGTATGAGTTTTTCTTTTGTTGAACACAAGCAGATGAATGTCGGTAATCAAACAGTTGACGGTAGCCATTGACCTCCATTGTACAGAAAAAATAAAAAATACTATTGAAGTCAATGGCTACCGTCAACTGTCTGATTAACAACATTCCTCAAAATATCTTCTTTTGTGTTCAACAGAAGAAAAACTCAGGTTTGGAACAACTTGAGGGTGAGAAAATTATGACAGAATTTTCATTTTTGGGTGAATTATCCCTTTAAGCAAATAATGTCACTTGTATGGTCCAATAATGCATTTTTAATAGCTAACACAGCAGTCTTAATTACTTTGCTAAAACTGTAGTAATCTCTTAATGAACTCACTTTGCTACTTAAATATTAGTTCACTTTAATTAAAATTTCCTGATAATTCACTCACCCCTATGTCATCCAAGATGTTTGTCTTTCTTTCTTCAATCAAAAAGAAATTACGTTTTTTGAGGAAAATGTTCCATGATTTTTCTCCATGTAGTGGACTTTGGCGGCTTCCAACATGTTGAAGTTCCAAATTGCAGTTTCAATGCAGCTTCAAAGGGCTCTACATGGTCCCAGATGAGGAATAAGGGCCTTATCTAGTGAAACAATCAGCCATTTTCTAAAAAATAAAATAAAAATGTATAAACTTTTTAACTACAAACGCTCATCTTGCACTGCTCTGCGATGTCCCATGTATTACATAATCACATTGGAAAGGTCATGCGTGATGTAGGCGGAAGTACCACAGATGGGCAAAAACACCATCTCAACTTTAAAACCATCCGATATCATTGTTTTGAGAACACTGAGAACACTGTTGTGCCACTGATAACAGTGGCAACAAGCACTCAAAATGATTTCAAAAACAACACATCCCAGCACCAGATTGCCTATTATTTAACACAAACGAATGAATTGCTAATCAACTAGAGATGTTTCTTTTGTATTAGATATATCCGTGCCGCAAGATGTTTCAAAAAGTGACAGGAACAATATCGTCCCATCCGCAAATTACGCCTATGGTCACGCATGACCTTTCCAACATGATTACATAATGTGTGGCACATTGCGGAGCTAGTGCAAGACGAGTATTTGTGGTTAACTTTTCTTTTTTTTCTTTTTTTTGAGAATAGCTGATCATTTTTCTAGATAAGAAACTGAAACTGCAATTTGGACTTTCAAGCCGTTGATAGCCATTGAAGTCCACTATATGTGGAAAAATCCAGGAATGTTTTCCTCAAAAACCGTAATTTCTTTTTGACTGAAGAAAGAAAGACATAAACATTTTGGATGGCATGGGGGTGAGTAAATTATCAAGAAATTTGAATTCTGAAGTGAACTAATCCTTTAAGCATCATATATATATTTTGTTTTCTCCTTGTGTTGTAGTTGTGCCTCGCTCTCGCTTCAGCATCGACTTACCCACCAGTGTGAAGAAACCATTTGGAATGTGTTGGGCTATGGGCGACCCTCACTACAGCACATTTGACCAGCGTTATTTTGACTTCATGGGCACTTGCACTTATGTTGTCACCAGGAACTGTCAGAAAAATGACAGTCTTCCAGCTTTCGAAGTCCTGGCTAAAAATGAAAACCGCGGTGACACGAGAGTTTCCTATGTGGCACTTGTAATTGTGAATATTGGCGGTATCACCATCAGAGTTGAAGGTTCTGATCCCGGAAAAGTCAGGGTAAATTTTTTTTCTGGAAAAAAAGTCATAGTAATTGCATAGATTTAGTGCTAAACTTTTTAGAAATCTCAACAATATTGACAGTATTGTCTCATGTGAGAATAATAGTTTAGAACTCATAAATATTTAACCATTTGTTGTAAGAAATATTAAATAATTTTGTGTTATTTTATAGTAAAAATATCTAAACATCTAAACCACTCAAGAAGCAAAATTGAGATCAAGAGTTGTTTTCATAATATCTTAAAAGTTTTTTTTTCTTTTACCCATTGCCATATATCCAAGTAAGATGGCTTAGAAACAAGAAAAAAAATAGAGTGGGACTTATTGGATTGTTGTATCATTGTCGTTTGCACACTTTTTCCCCAGACCTGTTGCTATCTGCGTTTCCATCTTGGTCTAAAATATCGAGAAGATTAAGCAAATTAGTCTGGTGACATAGGACTGCGCTTGACTTTCCAGTTCCCGCTGGATTTTGTCCTCTGCATTTAAGCTTAATAAAAGCCCAAACCATTTGTAGCGCTGCCATTTAATTTAAAGTTTTAGTTCGGACGCCAGACAGTTTAAATAACTGTCGCAAAAAAAAAAAAAAAAAAAAAAGACCCCACTCAGCATTTAAAGCAGAACTAAGTAACTTTTTTACCTTCATAAAAAGTTTTCTAAGTCCTTACAATGGTTAATTGACTTGTAGTGGTGTGTTTGAGGCAAGCACTAACCCCATCTGGCACGTCTACGCCAGAATACAGCACTTGCAAGTTGAGCTGCATCGACCCAACACAATCTCGCCTCATGTTCACGTTCACGCGAGAGTGACAAAATGCTTTAAGGTAATTCAAAAACAATGTATATATTATGACTTTATAATACAATTTCGAAAATTACCCACCTCCTCTTTCTTGTACTGTATTTGCAAAATTACTGCGCTGGTGAGCGTTGTAGTCGTTGTAGTCCAGAGCTGCACTTGGAGTATTTACGACAGTATGATTCACTGAAGGAAACTGTAGGGGGATCTTTTGATCTAATACAGCCATGAGTCTTTTTGGGAAAGATAAAACAAGTTTTTCACACCTGGATTTGGGGATACTCTGCCATTCCTCCTTGCAGATCCTCTCCAGTTCTGTCAGGTTGGATGGTAAACGTTGGTGGACAGCCATTTTTAGGTCTCTCCAGATATGCTCAATTAGGTTTAAGTCAGGGCTCTGGCTGGGCCATTCAAGAACAGTCACGGAGTTGTTGTGAAGCCACTCCTTCGTTTTTTTAGCTGTATGCTTAGGGTCATTGTCTTATTGGAAGGTAAACCTTCGGCCCAGTCTGAGGTCCTGAGCACTCTGGAGAAGGTTTTCGTCCAGGTTATCCCTGTACTTGGCCGCATTCATCTTTCCCTCGATTGCAACCAGTCGTCCTGTCCCTGCAGCTGAAAAACACCCCCACAGCATGATGCTGCCACCGCCATGCTTCACTGTTGGGACTGTATTGGACAGGTGACGAGCAGTGCCTGGTTTTCTTCCACACATACCGCTTAGAATTAAGGCCAAAAAGTTCTATCTTGGTCTCATCAGACCAGAGAATCTTATTTCTCACCATCTTGGAGTCCTTCAGGTGTTTTTTAGCAAACTCCATGTGGGCTTTCATGTGTCTTGCACTGAGGAGAGGCTTCCTGTCGGGCCACTCTGCCATAAAGCCCCGACTGGTGGAGGGCTGCAGTGATGGTTGACTTTCTACAACTTTCTCCCATCTCCCAACTGCATCTCTGGAGCTCAGCCAACCCTCTAGGAAGGGTTCTGGTCGACCCAAACATCTTCCATTTAAGGATTATGGAGGCCACTGTGCTCTTAGGAACATTAAGTGCAGCAGAAATTTTTTGTAACCTTGGCCAGATCTGTGCCTTGCCACAATTCTGTCTCTGAGCTCTTCAGGCAGTTCATTTGATTCATGATTCTCATTTGCTCTGACATGCACTGTGAGCTGTAAGGTCTTATATAGACAGGTGTGTGGCTTTCCTAATCAAGTCCAATCAGTAGGGGTGTGACGAGACGGGTATCTCACGAGACGAGACGAGACTCGAGATTGAGTTCATGAGACGAGACGAGACAAGATTTTTACACACTATTTTTAAGAAATCCTCAATGGCGAAATACATGACTAGAAAAATATTCTACAGGTGTATTTGAAATGTTTTAACTAATCATCTTGTAATGAATGTCATTTCAGTTCTACTTTCTGAGTATGAATTATCATATGCAGTAAAAGACAACAATACTCAAGTACTGTAAAAGGTTTTGCCACTAACTCAACTGACTGACTTCTCTTCTGTATGATTTCAGTCTCTTCAGATCTTACTGTACATGATTTATGAGCTTCTACAACTTTAGACCTCCAAACTGAACTCCTTTCCACAAACTTATAGAAATAAAAACAGTATGAATAAAAATGGTAACACTTTACAATAAGGTCTCATTTATTAACATTAATGTATTAACCAACATCAACTAACAATGAGCAATATATTTGCTACAGTATTTATTAATCTTTGTTTATGTTAGTTAATAAAAATAGTCATTCATTGTTAGTTCATGATAGTTCACAGTGCATGAATTAATGTTAACAAATGAAACCTTATTATTTGTGCTTAATAAGATTAAGAGAAAACTGTTATTCATTTTTATGGTAACACTTTACAAGTGCAACCATAATCGTACTCAATAATCTCTCTCAATATTCAAAGTGCATGTAAGACCAATTTTTTCTTTGATACAGAGTTAAGAGATGGTTACAACTACACTGCCCAGCCTAAAATAGCTTTCATATTGAGAGATATTTGCATTCATCAGGGAGCCGCTTTCAAAATGCGGAGTATTAAAATCACGTTTGAATGCGCGCGCGCGCGTTTACTTTCACTTTCAGCGATCGCGGGTAACTCTGTATATGGAGCGGCGGCGACCGTTATCCAACTGAATTAAATGTTTTTTATTTAAATACAAAGCAAAACAACAGTGGAGGCATAATGTAAACGTAGCGGCGGCATATTCTTTCCTAATCATCCTTACCACTCTGTCATGGAAACATCACGAGACTACTTTTCGCCTCGACGAGAAATCTCGTCACATTTTAGTCTCGCGAGATCTCGTGACACGAGATCTCGTCACACCCCTACCAATCAGTATAATCAAACACAGCTGGTACTCAAATTGAAGGTGTATAACCATCTCAAGGATGATCAGAAGAAATGGACAGCATCTGAGTTAAATATATGAGTGTCACAGCAAAGGGTCTGAATACTTAGGACCATGTGATATTTCAGTTTTTCTTTTTTAATAAATCTGCAAAAATGTCAACAATTCTGTGTTTTTCTTTCAATAAGGGGTGCTGTGTGTACATTTAATGAGGAAAAAAAAAATGAACTTAAATGATTTTAGCAAATGGCGGCAATATAACAAAGAGTGAAAAATTTAAGGGGGTCTGAATACTTTCTGAACCCACTGTATGTAGTTGGGCAGGGAAAACAGCCTTGTTATAGATTAATCTTGCACATTTAGTTCGAAAAAAAGTTAGTATAGTTGGTTTCTTTTGTATAGGGGCTAGGGCCTATAATCTTTGTGAAGGGATGAGAGATCGAAGGAAGCTTTAATAAGAGTGGAAATAAGTGCCATTTGATCTTTCCTATTTTTGAGATTCAAAGAGGTATTTCGTTCAAGAATAATTAGGCCAACAGTCAAGTTAAAAGAGAGTACAAATAAAATCTTCAAACCCATTTGGCGTGCCGTGGAACTCCAGTGTATTCCATTTTTGATTGTCTCAACTCTTCCTTGTGCAGAGTATGATACATCCAAAGATTCCAAGTGAGATCTTCCTGGTGTATCCCCCAAGGATTAAAACTCAAGCGATAGCGGTTAAACTTCAAAGACGACCACAGTTCCGCCATTTCCACAGGGCTCTCACTTCCGTGATTCATCTCTACCTGTTCTTTTTGTCTCCTTTTTCAGACCACACCCTTTTTTTCATCATCATTTTTGTGATTTTCAATCAGATAAATACATGAAATAATTATCCAAATGAACTTGTTTGAAAATTTCTTATTTATTTTGCTTATTTGTTCATTGAAGGTAATAAAATTAAAGAAAATCTGACTTAGCGTCAAAGCGTAATGATCCGTTACATCTTGTCGTTGGTCCAACGGTCATACTTTTTAAACTCCATTGTTGATTTGAATAGCAAACAACTCTTACTGCATGCACCACAATAGACTTTTAAAAATGGTGGTTTAAATAAAATGCTGCGTGGGGTCAACCAATCAAAATGCTGTGTGAACTCAACTAATCAGCATGTTCAGCTCCCAAGTTTCACCCCTGAATGTTCCTTGAACTTTAAGAATGTACCCCATGAGGGGAATTTTTTTTCCCAGAACTTCATTTGGACCCTGGTCCCTGCAGTCGCAACACACAGAGTACCACCCCAAAGTCCCTAGTTACTGGGGAAAATTTTCTGCTGTGGAAACGCACTTTTAAACACACTAAATAACACTGTCCGCTTAAACAACTGCAATATTCCGTTATTTTATTTATTTTATTTTATTTTATTTTTTTTGTAATTTAATATGCAATAATTATGTTTTTATTTGTACAGATTGACCAGAGTGTGTGGAGCCTTCCTGTCATTTCTTGATGATGTTGGCGTATCCATGTTCCAGTCTGGCAGCTTCATCACTATCCTTTTTTCTTTTGGGCTGAATGTGCAGTATGGCTATAACCACTATCTCATGGTCTCAATGCCCACTGCCTTCATGAACAAAGTCTGTGGCCTCTGTGGCAACTTTCAATGGTGATCCCAATGATGATTTCACAATGCCTTCGAGCACCCAGGCTTCCTAATGCGACAAGCGTTTGGCCAGAGTTGGAAAGTTCACAACTTAACATGGGATGAGGGCTGTAGAGATGACAATAAGGGCCATGAATGTGATGTTCAAGCACTTAAACAATGGGAGGGTGAAAACTACTGTGGACTCTTAATGAAGGGGACCATTCAGTCAGTGTCATTCTGTTATTGACCCTGCTATTTATATTCAGAACTGCTTGTATGATGTTTGTATGGCAGATGGCCACAAAAACTACTTATGTAATGCCTTAGAGGTCTATTCGAGTGTATGTCAACATTTTGGAATACAACTAACCAACTGGAGAGAGCCAGCCAATTGTTGTGAGTAATAGTCTGATAAGCATTTTGCAAAACATATTTGACTTGATATTGTTCTAGAAAATCGTGATGTTTTTTATCTGAATGTGTTTTCAGCTTACAGATGCCCTGAAAACAGTCATTATGAATTTTGTGGTAGTGCTTGCCCTTTGACCTGCATGGGCCTCGGGGCTCATTTGAACTGCACTTTACCCTGTGTTGAAACATGCGCTTGTGATCCTGGTTTTGTTCTGAGTGGATCAAAATGTGTACACTCTGCCCAATGTGGCTGTTCCTACAATGGACACTACGTTCCCGCCGGGGAGGCTTTCTGGGCGGATGATGCCTGCCAGCGGCTTTGTCGTTGCTCCACAGAGGGTGGAAGTCTAGAATGCCAAGATGGAGGCTGTGGGGCTGGACAGCACTGCAAGGTGGTGAATGGCATTAGGGGCTGTTATCCTGTCTCCCAAAGCACCTGTATGGCACTGGGCGACCCCCACTACTACACCTTTGACGGGAAGTACTTCGACTTCCAGGTACCATTTTATTGACGCACAAAAGAACTGCAGTTTTTTTTCTTCATTATATATTTTCTGCAGTGTGTAATAACCAAAAATGGAGGGCGAACTGCAGGAATAATGAAAAATCACTGGGATTTTCTTTTCCCACTTTTTTTTTTTTTTTTTAATAAAGTGGGAAATGGATCTTTCTTTTATGCCTCTCTCTTCATGGCTTCTGTAGTGTAGGTATAAATGGTCACCATGATTATGCCAAGTAAGACATGTTTCTGGATCAACATATTTTGTTGATCCTGTAACAACATTTATGTCTGAAAATGTAGTCCTAATCCCTACCCCTAAACTTAACCCTAGCCATAAGTTATCCCTAAAATCTGAGGAAATGATAGGTGAACAACACTGATGTAGAACCACCTAACCTTGGTTGTAAGCCTAAACTTGACATAAACTGTAAACTTGTCCCTCAAACCTGATTGGTTGATTGGAATGTTGTTCCAGGATCAACAAAGATATTGATCCAGGAACATGCTGTGCTTGGTGAAATCATGTTCACCAGGTATAAATATTGTTTTTTCTCCCACATGTAACTACAATATTTCCTGTTTACTCAAAGTGTCCTAGCATATAGTGTGATCTTCGACAATTTGGGGACACATTGATTTTTTTTATTTGATTTTTTTACAGTTGAATTTCAAGCTATAAGAAGCTAAAATAAAATGTGTTTGGATGAGTATCCTTGGTGTAAAATGATAGCATTATTATATTCTCCCTTCAGGGCAACTGTATGTATCAGTTGGTAGGGGTTTGTGTCTCAGATCCTGGACTGGTGCCATTTGATGTGCTAGTGCAAAATGACTTTCGGGGAAGCAGAGCGGTGACATTCACAAAGCTACTGGAAATCAAAGTATATAATATCAGCATTATTATCGATAGAGAATACAGCAGTTTTGTTACCGTAAGTTCTAGTTACATGCATTTAACCACTAGAAATTTCATCTTTCCAAATAGCGGGATGTTGTCATTGGAGAAATTTAAGCAAAATTTGCTTTCTTTTTTCAGGTCAGTGGTGAGCTGTTGAATCTTCCTCTCAGTCTTATTGAAGGTCAGGTTGCTGTTTTCAGAAGTGGCTGGTCTGCTGTCGTTCAAACCTCTTTTGGTCTCAGAGTCACGTTTGATTGGAACAGCTTTGCAACCGTCACCATCCCAAGCACCTACATGGGTGCCGTCTGTGGCCTCTGTGGGAACTACAATGGAAATCCAGAAGATGATCTGACCATCAGAGGAACAACATTACCTTCCTCAGGACCAGTGGAGTTTGGTGCCAGCTGGCTTGTGGCCAAGATCCCAGACTGTGTCCATGGCTGCACAGACAGTTGTCTGGATTGTGACCCGGCCAAAAAGAGTTTGTACGAGACGTCTGATTTCTGTGGGCTGTTGCATGACCCACAGGGGCCTTTCAATGACTGTCAAACCGTGCTGAACCCTGCTCCGTTTTTTGAGGATTGTGTTTACGATGTCTGTTTGTATAACGGAAGAAGAGATATACTGTGCCAGTCCATAACGGCATATGTATCTGCCTGTCAGGTGATGGGAAAGACCATCAGCCCCTGGAGAACTGCTGAATTCTGTGGTGAGACAAACACAGGGCAATTGTACCTAGACCTTTCGGAGAAACCGTATACAATGTAATATTGTGATCGTACACAAGACTTTTTGTAGATGTAGAGATAGACTTTCATGACACTGCAGCACTAGTTCTATTCATATCAACAAAGGCCTATATAAAGCAGGGCACAAATAAAAAAAATATATGTTATGGGATAGAAGGGTGTGTTTGTACATTCAGTATAAGGGTATTGAGTTCAAAATCAAATCTGACATGTACATAATCTAGCCCAGGGGGTTTTAATCTTTTCAAGCCATGAACCCCAAATATGATCTACTTGCAATGAGAAATCAAAGATCTTATCCATTTGAGTTTAGATATTTTGAAACTAAGCTGCAAAAATTCATAATTTGAGCAACAACATATTGTATGTATACATTTTTTTGCACACCTGTGGGCATCAACTTGAAAAACCATGATCCAGCCCATCAATGAGAACAAGAATTGATAGTCATAGGTGCATTTTTACTAGTTATTAATTAACTATTTAATAATAAATGTTAAATAATTTAACCAATCACATGTCTGTCTCTTGTCAGGTGTTCAGTGTCCTATTCACAGCCACTATGAGCTCTGTGGTTCTGGTTGTGAAGTCACATGTCATAGTTTGGCTGCTCCCACTGACTGTCGTAGCCGCTGTACGGAGGGCTGTGTGTGTGACCAGGGCTACATCAAGAGTGGCGACCGCTGCGTCCCCCTCTCTCAGTGTGGCTGTCTTTATGGCAACCGCTACTACTTGCTTTACCAACAGTTCTATCCTGGCAATAACTGTGAGGAGGTGTGCACATGTTCAGCAGATGGCCAGGTAAGAGGACACGCTCAAGTGATGACAGGGAGAATATACTACTGTTTTGACATTGTAATGTGATTGGATTTGATTTGTAGGGTTATAAAGTGCCTGTTATCTTAAAGGTATAGTTCACCCCAAAATGAAAATTATCCCATGATTTACTCACCCTCAAGCCATTCTAAGTGAATATGACTATGTTCTTTCAGATGAACACAATCTGAGATATATTTTAAAATATTCTGGCTTTTCCAAGCATTATAATGGCAGTGAATGAAGGGACAGATTTTGAAGCAAAAAAAAAGTGCACCCATCCATACAGTAATCCATACAGCTCTGGGGTGTTAAAGGTGCCCTAGAACCAGTTTTTACAAGATGTAATATAAGTCTAAGGTGTCCCCTGAATGTGTCTGTGAAGTTTCAGCTCAAAATACCCCATAGATTTTTTTTTAATTAATTTTTTTAACTGCCTATTTTGGGGCATCATTAACTATGCACCGATTCAGGCTGCGGCCCCTTTAAATTGCACGATTCTAGGGCACCTTTAATAAAGGCCTTCTGAAGCGAAGCGGTATTTAAAACTTTATTAATTATAATAACTAGATTCCGGCAGATGGCTGTATGCATCGATCTGCAGTGGAAGAGTGACCTCTGACCTGACGCATGACGTAATTATGAATGCATAAGCGCAGAGGAGAGAGCAAAACAAAACATCGGTCATGAATTAGAAGTCTAAAACGAAAAATCTTAAAGAGAAATGATGGAGGATTTTGATATAAGAGAAGAGGAGCTTGAGTTTGTTGCACAGCCCTATTTGTTTGAACAGTGAGAAGCGTCTAAGTTTATGGTATACTCCTACATCCTGCGTCACACATCGTGTCACTGGTTACTCTTTTGGCTAAAGTTGACTTGTGCAGTGTGTGTACGGTCGTCTGCTGGAAGCTAGTTATTTTAGATTATGAGGTTTTAAATATGGATATTTTTCTAACAAAAACCCATCGCTTCGCTTCAGAAGGCCTTTTTTAACCACCTGGAGTACTTTTACGATGGATTACCATTATATAGCTTGGAAGAGCAAGGATATTTTAAAATATATCTCTGACTGTATATATCTGAACGAAGAAAGTCATATACACCTAGGATGGCTTGAGGGTGAGTAAATCATGGGGTAATTTTCATTTTTGGGTGAACTATCCCTTTGAAGAAGGGTTTAGAGGAGTCATATAATGAGAAATTATTTTTTTTCTTGATCTTTTGACATAAGGGGGTGGGGGGGGGGGACTTTTTTTGTAATAAAATGAAAACTTCCTGTCTTGCTTTCTATATATAAATATATAGGTAGATATGTAGATATACTTCCACCAATCAAAACATTTGAAGTGTGCAGTTAATGTTGTGCAATTTTTTGTTGTTATCTCTTTAGAGCTACATGACATGAGCTGTTTTGCTTGTGGACATGAATGCACTGTGTTTGTTTCCACAGGTGGTCTGTAATAAGTTATCTTGTGGCCCCTATGAGAAGTGTGAGCTGGTGGATGGCGTTCGCAGATGCCAGCCAATCGGGAACGCTGTTTGTGAAGCTGCTGGAGACCCACACTACACGTCCTTTGACGGGAAGCGCTTTGATTTTCAGGGCACCTGTACATACGTCCTGTCCCAATCCTGTGGCCTTGAAAGGACCAGCCTGACCCCTTTCTCCATCCAGGTGGAGAATGAGAGATGGTTTCCCAATAGCATAGTTGCTGTTACTAAGCAAGTGGCCTTAACCGTCTACGGCAGCACCCTGATCATAAGACAAAATGAGCCCCAGATCTTGGTAAGTGGAGGTTTGTCTGCTTTTGTTCTTCCGAAGCTGCTCAATGAAGCTCCCATAATGCCTGATGATATGTGATTCTGAGCTTATGTTGTTGGATTTCTGTAGTATGACTTTAATACGATGCTATTCCCACAGGTCAAGTGGGGTTTTGACTAACATCCCATACAGTTCAAACAGTTTAAATGGCTCCTTGGTCCAGGCCTATAATGACGGTAGTAACTACATCATCAAGACCGGCTTTGGCCTCCGGGTGACCTATGACCGGGTTTACAGAGTCACTGTTTCCGTCCCTGGCAACTACCGTGGCAAGACCTGCGGACTCTGTGGTAACTTTGACGGAGTTCCTTCCAATGACTTCCGTCTTCCAGATGGCAGTATTACACAGGACGTGAATGTATTCGGGAGAGCCTGGAAAGTGGACGTCCCTGGAGCAGTGTGTGGGGACGAATGTGAAAGCGGTACATGTCTGGACTGTAATCCCCGACTAAAAGCCATATTTGAGAAGCGTCCCTACTGTGGAGTTCTGATTGACCCCAGTGGACCATTTGCCACCTGTCATGCTGTGCTGAACCCTTCAGATTATATGAGCGACTGTGTCTTTGATACGTGCGCGTCTGCCGGCAGCAGCAAGGTGGTTTGCGACAGTGTGGCGAGATACGCTTTTAGATGCCTTGCAGCTGGAGTCCTTATCCAAAAATGGAGGACAGATTCTTTCTGCCGTAAGTTTGTTCTTCTTGAGGGATCATGTGACACTGAAGACTGCTGAAAATTGAGCTTTGCTAACACAGGAATAACATTACAGTTTTACTGTAGTTTTGCTCAAATAAATGAAACCTGGGTGAGCAGAAAAGCCTTCAATTAAGGAATTAAAAATCTGGGTCTAGACTTGCAATCAAGACAATCTTGCTTGAAATGTGATTTTAAAATATGCTTTAGACAATATTTATACAATTAGATTTTTTATCTATACAAAATATAGCCCAAACATTCCCAGAAAAAAAAAATCTAAATACAAAGACATCCTATAAAGAACAAAGATCTATATAACAAAGTTGTTGTTCTTTTTACAGTTTAACCAGTTTAACTAATATACAGTGGGTACGGAAAGTATTCAGACCCCCTTAAACATTTGCTAAAATCATTTAAGTTCATTTTTTTTTCCTCATTAATGTACACACAGCACCCCATATTGACAGAAAAACACAGAATTGTTGACATTTTTTCAGATTTATTAAAAAAGAAAAACTGAAATATCACATGGTCCTAAGTATTCAGACCCTTTGCTGTGACACTCATATATTTAACTCAGGTGCTGTCCATTTCTTCTGATCATCCTTGAGATGGTTCTACACCTTCATTTGAGTCCAGCTGTGTTTGATTATACTGATTGGACTTGATTAGGAAAGCCACACACCTGTCTATATAAGACCTTACAGCTCACAGTGCATGTCAGAGCAAATGAGAATCATGAGGTCAAAGGAACTGCCTGAAGAGCTCAGAGACAGAATTGTGGCAAGGCACAGATCTGACCAAGGTTACAAAAAAATTTCTGCTGCACTTAAGGTTCCTAAGAGCACAGTGGCCTCCATAATCCTTAAATGGAAGACGTTTGGGACGACCAGAACCCTTCCTAGAGCTGGCCAAAACTGAGCTATTGGGGGAGAAGAGCCTTGGTGAGAGAGGTAAAGAAGAACCCAAAGATCACTGTGGCTGAGCTCCAGAGATGCAGTCGGGAGATGGGAGAAAGTTGTAGAAAGTCAACCATCACTGCAGCCCTCCACCAGTCGGGGCTTTATGGCAGAGTGGCCCGATGGAAGCCTCTCCTCAGTGCAAGACACATGAAAGCCTGCATGGAGTTTGCTAAAAAACACCTGAAGGACTCCAAGATGGTGAGAAATAAGATTCTCTGGTCTGATGAGACCAAGATAGAACTTTTTGGCCTTAATTCTAAGCGGTATGTGTGCAGAAAACCAGGCACTGCTCGTCACCTGTCCAATACAGTCCCAACAGTGAAGCATGGTGGTGGCAGCATCATGCTGTGGGGGTGTTTTTCAGCTGCAGGGACAGGATGACTGGTTGCAATCGAGGGGAAGATGAATGAGGCCAAATACAGGGATATCCTGGATGAAAACCTTCTCCAGAGTGCTCAGGACCTCAGACTGGGCCGAAGGTTTACCTTCCAACAAGACAATGACCCTAAGCACACAGCTAAAATAATGAAGGAGTGGCTTCACAACAACTCCGTGACTGTTCTTGAATGGCCCAGCCAGAGCCCTGACTTAAACCCAATTGAGCATCTCTGGAGAGACCTAAAATGGCTGTCCACCAACGTTTACCATCCAACCTGACAGAACTGGAGAGGGTCTTCAAGGAGGAATGGCAGAGTATCCCCAAATCCAGGTGTGAAAAACTTGTTGCATCTTTCCCAAAAAGGCTGTATTAGATTAAAAGGGTGCTTCTACTAAATACTGAGCAAAGGGTCTGAATACTTAGGACCATGTGATATTTCAGTTTTTCTTTTTTAATAAATCTGCAAAAATGTCAACAATTCTGTGTTTTTCTGCCAATATGGGGTGCTGTGTGTACATTAATGAGGAAAAAAATGAACTTAAATGATTTTAGCAAATGGCTGCAATATAACAAAGAGTGAAAAATTTAAGGGGGTCTGAATACTTTCCGTACCCACTGTATATACAACGATCAGGCATAACATTATGACCACCTTGCTAATATTGTGTTGGTCCCCCAAAACAGCCCTGACCCATCGAGGCATAGACTCCACTAGACCCCTGAAGGTGTGCTGTGGTATCTGGTAACAAGATGTCAAGAAGTCCTGTAAGTTGCGAGGTGGGGCCTCCATGGATCGGATCGTTTGTTCAGCACATCCCACAGATGCTCGATTGGATTAAGATCTGGGGAATTTGGAGGCCAAGTCAACACCTCAAACTAGTTCTTGTGCTCCTTAAATGATTCCTGAACCATTTTTGCTTTGTGGCAGGATGCATTATCCTGCTGAAAGAGGCCACAGCCACCAGGGAATACTGTTTCCATGAAAGGGTGTACATGGTCTGCAACAATGCTTAGGTAGGTGGTACGTGTCAAAGTAACATCCACATGGATGGCAGGACCCAAGGTTTCCCAGCAGAACATTGCCCAAAGCATCACACTGCCTCCACTGGATTGCCTTCTTCCCAAAGTGCATGCTGGTGCCATGTGTTTCCCAGTTAAGTGATGCACACACACCCAGCCATCCACGTGATGTAAAAGAAAATGTGATTCATCAGACCAGGCCACCTTCTTCCATTGTTCCGTCATCCAGTTCTGATGCTCACGTGCCCACTGTTGGTGCTTTCGGCGGTGGACAGGGGTCAGCATGGGCACCCTGACTGGTCTGCAGCTATGCAGCCCCATATGCAACAAACTGTGTATTATGACACCTTTATATCAGAACCAGCATTAACTTCTTGAGCAATTTGAGCTACAGTAGCTTGTCTGTTGGATCGGACCACACAAGCCAGCCTTCGCTCCCCACGTGCATCAATGAGCCTTGGCCGCCCATGACCCTGTCGCCGGTTCACCACTGTTCCTTCCTTTGACTTTTAATAGATACTGACCACTGCAGACTGGGAACACCCCACAAAAGCTGCAGTTTTGGAGATGCTCTGACCCACTCCCTGAAATCCTTACACTTGCCCATTTTTCCTGCTTCTAACACATCAACTTTGAGGACAAAATGTTCACTTGCTGCCTAATATATCCCACCCACTAACAAGTGCCGTGATGAAGAGATAATCAGTGTTATTCACTTCACCTGTCAGTGCTCATAATGTTATGCCTGTAACATGTATACTATACTTCTGTGCTTATCTTCTTATCCAATAAGTATCTCATTTCTGTCTTAATCATTGTCTTCCAGCAATGCCCTGTCCTGCTCACAGCCATTATGAGCTGTGTGCAGACGCCTGCTCTGCTGCCTGCCCTGGGCTCACTACAATAATCCAGTGTCCTCAAACCTGCACTGAGGGCTGTGCTTGTGACAGTGGTTATCTTTTTGATGGCCAGCAGTGTGTTGAACACCAGCAATGTGGATGCTATGAGCAGGGACGCACGTTTAAGGTGGAGTGATTACTTTGAGTTTGTTGTAGTGATTTTGGATATGCACACATATTAGCTGTAAGTGCCTGTCTGGATTTCCTTCTCTTTCTTGTCCTGCATATTTCCTTTTTTAGGCTGGGGAGGTGGTTTTCCTGGACCAGTGTGAGAAGAAATGTCAATGTGATCCAGGGAAGGGAGTTTACTGTGAGAGAGTCAACTGTCCTAACGACACACAGTGTTTACTGAGAGCAGAAGTGTGGGCCTGCTATCACTCAGGTCAAGATAACTAGACAAAATTCTTTGTCTTTGTATAAGGAACAAGTCAAAGATGGTATTTTTTGGTTTTGACTGTTTTGTGTTCATTACTAATATGCAAATTACAGGAAAAATGCAAGCAAAAAGCAACTGTAATGTATTAGTAAATGGCAGATTTTGTCAGTCATGTTTCTTCTTACTGCTTCTGTCCACAGATCCATGTCAAGACATCCATTGTCGAGAGAAAGAGACATGCCGCTTTGAAAACGGCAAGGCCGTGTGTGCGCCCCTGTACAACAGAACCTGCTGGGCGTGGGGTGATCCGCACTACCACACCTTTGATGGCTATTACTTTGACTTCCAAGGCACCTGCAGATACATCTTGTCCGAGACCTGTGGGAATCTGAGCGGACTGGCGCCCTTCTCTGTGACACAGAGCAATGAAAACCGTGGCAACCCTGATGTGTCTTATGTGCGGGAGGTGGAGGTTATTGTACATGGCAACACACTTACTGTGGTGAACCATCAGAAGGGACAGATCATGGTAATGAGTCACTTCAGATATTTGTACTAATATTTTAAAGACACAAACTCATTCAGGTTCACCTGTCATAGTTTAATTTTAGATTCATGAATGAAATGAAAAAAAAAAACGTATTTGAATAGAATAGAATAGAATAGAAGCTTTATTGGCTCACGAAAACAGAACAACAACTTAAGAAACAGACAGGCAGTAATAAGACAATATTAGAGTAATAAAATAATAATTAAAAAGCATAATGTCTTTAATGATTCTGATTTCTTCTGTCAGGTGGATGGTTTGGTGTTTAATCTTCCACTTGATCTTTATGATGGCCGTGTGAGGGTGCAAGAGAGTGGTAATGCTGTGCTTTTGGAAACTGATTTTGGTCTGCGCGTCTCTTATGACTGGGATTCAAGGGTCGACCTGCAGCTGCCTAGCAGTTACTATGGAGTTGTGTGTGGCCTGTGTGGAAATTTCAATGGTAATGCTGGAGATGAGCTGAGAAACCCTGCTGGAAACTTACTGCCGAGTTTGTACCAATGGGCAAAGAGCTGGAGAGCAGAAGACAATGTCACATCTGCGTGCCATGATGGCTGTGAGACCGGCTGCCCTGTTTGTGCTCCTCACATTCGTGCCCTGTATGAAACAGACGCATTCTGTGGTGTCCTGACTTCTACAGGTCTGAGTGTCTTTAATGCATGTTATGCTAAAGTGAACCCACAGGCTTTCCAGCAAAGCTGTGTGTATGACCTGTGCTTCAGTAACGGAGACCAAAGAATTCTCTGTCAGGCTCTGGAGACCTACGTCGCTCGGTGTCGACAAGAGGGCGTCATTATTACAGATTGGAGAGAGAAATTCAATTGCTGTAAGTTTGCTTAAGCACTTATAAGGCACATGTTTGTATACTTAAAGTCACCATCAAATCAAAATGGATAATTTTTTTTTTTTTATGGAATATCACAGTATTTATTATAAATGATATATCTGTGCATTATTTTGCATTATTTATGAGCGATTCTACTCAGATATATGTTACAGTAGGGAAGAAAAGACTATCACAAATTCAGTTTTATTCAGTTTGACTTTAACAACCCAGGTCCGTGTACGTTTTGATAGTTTGTTTTCCAATTTGAAATGAAATACGCAGAAACGAGAAAACGGTCGTTTCCCGTTTTTTCGTTTGTTAAAAAAAAACGGAAAAACGAGATTTTGACTCGATTTTCTTTTTTTTTTCGGGTCACGGATAGAAAACGGAAACACGACTTCAAAACTCGTTTTCCACATGTGGGCGGTCATTACACGCCCCTTTCAGCCGATTGGTCTATCAAATCTGAGCCAATGACGTCATCTTCAGTTCGTTCAACAAAATAATAGTCCTCAGTAGATGTCATCAATCGGCTTTCTTCTGTGCACAGAAATATGTTTGCACAGATAAAAAAAAGTTTAAAAAACCTACAGTAAATTTAATTAAGGCTGTTTTTAAGCTGTCGTTGTGTTTTTAAAATGTAAAATGTAAATGCCTCTACATCTTTTACCAAGCGCATGACATCCTTTGGGCTACTACCACCGATCAATAGGCTATACATAATGATAGACTATTCTCTATTATAGATCAGTGGCTACTGGACTCATTTTTTTTTTCTTATTTTAATGTTTTGTTTACATTTTATACATTTAAATTCAATCATTTAGCAGACGCATTCCTTGCAGTAGACTATGCAGTCATATTAGAAAATAGGCACTAGGTGGCAACACCTAATAACGTTATCACCATCGGGGGGCTTTTTAGTTTTCCTTAGCTTATAAATGGCCATACAGATTTTATCTCTTAAATTAAACACTTTTATGAACACAGTGAACATTATTATATGTCACAGTTTACTTGCTATCCTCACTTTTTCTGTCTTTCCTTCGCTTTTGAATGAATTAGCTATAAATGGCCCTGAACATTTTACTTTCAATTTCGATTTAACGGCTATTGGCGATTCTGCGTCAATTGCTTTAGTGGACAACAGCAAAACAAAAACTCTTGTATATTAAACATAGAACTTTTATTATCTTTGTAATTATTTTATTATCTTTTATCATCTTTGTAATTATTTTATTTTGTAAATATTCGTGGCTTAAACAGCGGGGAAATTTACTGTATGCAGTTCTGTGGATGTTTTGAAAAACTTAAACTAAACGAAAATTATTGTTGCTTTGTCAATATAATTTCTGTTTTTCCCCCCTGACTTTCAACTGATGCGATCATCGTTTCATTAACCGACAAGATTATATTAAATTAGAATTAAACGAAATTTGATAAATGTCTGTGAATCATTAAAAAATCCCAGGGGTTTAGTTTTAGCCTACATGAACAAATAGCAGAATAAACAACAGAACATGAGGATTCATCATCATCACGCACCTGCCGCGCTTCTGTGAACGGAGAACAAAGGATTCAATTATATAAAAGGAATAAATAGCCTATGTCTATGCGCGAAATTTATTTCACTTAAGTAATTAACATATTACCAAAATGAAAGGGGGAAAAAATGCGACAATATGAGTGTCGGTTCATTTTTGAGAAGTTCATAGAAAGGAAACCGAGACGGCAGAACATTTATTTGTTTATTTTACGAGCAATGTTTTGTTTTTATTGTGAGTGTACAAAAATAATAGGCCTATTTAACCCTTCACAGATTCGAATGGTGTTACATATATTTGGTGTTTCCGCTTTTAGGATAAGAAAATTCAAGTGAACGCGTCGGCGCCTCACGCGCAACATCAGTTTTAGTAACTTGACATCACAGCCTGTTAACTGTCAAAATAACAGGCTACATTCAACCAAATATATAAAAAGTTATACTGCTCATTTTAAGTAGTCTGTGTAGGCTACAATAAAAGTGTTTAAATAATAAATAATAAATAGTGAATCGTGAATATTGAAACATTTGGATTTGTGTCAAATTAGAGAGGTAGTTATAACGCCGGATTCTGTTTCAATTCAGCTTTAAATTAATTCGTTTTGGCTTAACATTTATATATTATTTTTGTCATAACTAAAATAGCTATGTAGCTGTAATTTTGATCTTTAATGTTTGATCTTTACATATTCCCTCAATCTTTTAACCAAAGGGTTATTAACATTAGCCTATATTCAGCAGGCAATGTTAGGCTATATAAAATAAATAAATAAAGAGAGATGAGCTATTGTTCGTTTTTCAAAATTGCTTACACTACTTATTTATTGTGATTTATTCTATTTATTCAAAATAGAATAAAATAAAAACTGTAGTTTTTTTTTTTTTTTTTTTTTTAAATCTGTGTGGGTAGTGCAGTTTCACTATGCATATTAAACTACAAACAGCATTACAACAGTCTGTGTGCTGATTAACATTTCTGAAATAAATATTTCTGTGAAATACGCGTTATTGCACAGAAGAAAGCCGATTTATGACATCTACTGATATAGCGGCAGAGGACTGTTATTTTGTTGAACGAACTGAAGATGACGTCACTGGCTCAGATTTGATTGACCAATCGGCTGAAAGGGGCGTGTAATGACCGCCCACATGTGGAAAACGAGTTTTGAAGTCGTGTTTCCGTTTTCTATCCGTGACCCGAAAAAACGAAAATCGAGTCAAAATCTCGTTTTTCCGTTTTTTTTAACAAACGAAAAAACGGGAAACGACCGTTTTCTCGTTTCTGCGTATTTCATTTCAAATTGGAAAACAAACTATCAAAACGTACACGGACCAACCCTTTACATTGCAAGTAAATCTCACGCTAGGCATCTAAATGTCTGTCCATTAGCCACTGGCAAATACATTTTTAGATTTCAGTCTCCAGTGATGGAATTAGAAGCTAAGAATAAGTTCAGCACAGATATATATTTTTCACTCATTACATTTGAACATTTTGACTGAGTATTTGAAATTCAAGCAGCAATCTTATTGGCTAGTGCTCACCTATTACTACGTTTTGGTTTACTCCAGCAAACACAGACAGGATAATTCATATTCACATTTTGGTTTCATCAGTAGTAGTATTATTTAATTAGTAAATCAGACAAACATCACTAACACTAACTTCTTACAAAATAAAAAAATCTTACAAAATAAAAAAATGCTTTAGTTTAATTGTTATGATTTCCAATCAGTATGCCGAGTAAACTAAAAAACAAAACAAAAATTTACATTCCAGTGGCGATTCTGTTGTCATGTTGTGCAAAAAGGGTTGCTTAAATTCACCCAAAAATGAAAAGAAATCATTAATTACTCACCCTCATGTGTTCTACACCCATGACCTTTGTGTCTTGAACAAAAATTAAGATATTTTTATGAAATCCGATGGCTAGTGAGGCCTCTATGACAACAAGTTAATTAACACTTTCAGATGCCCAGAAAGGTACTAAAAATATATATTTAAAACAGGTCATGTGACTACAGTGGTTCAAAAAAAAAAAAAAAAAAAGACTTTTCAACAATATCTAGTGATGATCGATTTCAAAACACTGCTTCATGAACTTTCGAAGCTTTACAAATCTTTTGTTTTGAATCAGTGGTTTGGAGTGGCAAAGTCACGTGATTTACGTCATAAATGTTTCGAAATCATTTGACTTTGGCAGTTTGATACGCAATCCGAACCATTGATTCGAAACAAAAGATTCGTAAAGCTACTGAGTTTCATGAAGCAGTTTTTTTTTAAATCGGCCATCACTAGATATAGTTGAAAAGTTGTTATTTTGTTTTTTTTGGTGCACAAAAAATATTCTCTCGCTTCATAACATTAAGGTTGAACCACTGTAGTCACGTGTCCTGTTTTAAATACGTCTTTAGTAGCTTTCTGGGCATCTGAAAGTGTTGCTGGCAATAGAGGCCTCACTGAGCCATCGAAATTTAACCAAAAATATCTTAATTTGTGTTCCGAAGATGAATGAAGGTCTTACGGGTGTAGAATGATATGATGGCTGAGTAATAAATAGCATAATTTTAATTTTTGGGTGAACTAACCCTTTACTAACTTACTTTAACCATGAACCTCTTCTTGTTCTTCAACAGCTATGAGCTGCCCACCAAACAGTCATTATGAGGCCTGTGCGTCTCCATGTCCAGTAACATGTCCGTACCCAGATGAGCAGCATTATTGCACTGACACCTGTGTGGAAGCCTGTGTTTGTGACAACGGTTTTGTCCTCAGTGCTGGTGCTTGTGTGCCCACCAATCAATGTGGCTGTTCTTTCGAAGGCGCCTACTACCAACAAGGCCAAACGTTCTGGGCAGATGATCAATGTCATCGGCTTTGTGAGTGTGACCGTAACTTGAGAGTCGTGGTGTGTCGTGAATCTTGCTGTGCCTCTGGTGAGAGCTGTTCAGTCGTTAACGGAAGTCGCAGCTGTCGGCCAATGAGCTCTGCTGTATGTGTAGCATCAGGAGACCCACATTACCGCACGTTCGACGGACTTCGTTTTGACTTCCAGGGTACGTGTGTGTATCAGTTGGCGGCCCTGTGCATTGATAAAGAGGATCTTGTACCTTTTAATGTGACCGTTCAGAATGAACATCGTTGGAGCAGAGAAGTGAGCTTCACTAAAACTGTCAATGTGTCTGTGAATGGATTCACCATCACGATGACCAGAGAACATCCGTATCAAATACTGGTGAGTACACAATATACACTTACACACCTTATATACACTAGTGGGGTTGAGAACCATTTTTGTTCAGTATTAGTTTCATTATATAAAAAAAGTTTGGTTCTATTAGCACATGCACTTAAATCCAGAGCATTTTAGCACAAAATACCATGCTTCCGAATATTTTTCTTCGAAAATACTAAAAGAATCAATAATGGAACTATTGGAATTGGAACTGGAATTGTTTCCCTGGTCTACACACTATTCAAACGGTTTAAACAATTTAAAAATATACAATAAATCACTTTTGTAATGGTAACCAAAATGTGTTTCATTCTCTCTTTAGTTTGATGGCCAGTTAGCAGAACTTCCCTTTTTGATGCAAGATGTGTTTATAGTTTTCCGCAGTGGTAACACTGCTGTGTTGAAGACAAACTTTGGTCTCCAGGTGACCTTTGACTGGTCCAGTGTGTTGAGGGTCACTTTGCCTAACAATTACAGTGGTGCGGTGTGTGGCCTTTGTGGGAACTTCAATGGTGTTGTTCAGGATGATCTTGCAATGCGCAGTGGTACCATGGCACCCAATGCCAGTAGTCTGGGACAAAGCTGGCAGGTTGCCGCAACACCTGAATGTTCGTCAGCTGGTTGTCTTGGCATTGGATGCTCATCCTGCCCTGCAACCCAGAGGGAGAACGCCCGGCGCTATTGTGAGATTATCACAAACCAGACAGGACCTTTCAGAGAATGTCATGCCCAGATTGACCCTGGATCTTACGTAGAGGATTGCATATTCGACACCTGCCGCTTCCAAGGACATCAGGCTGTGTTGTGTGACGCAGTGGCAGCCTATGCTTCTGCATGTCAGAGTCAAAATGTCACAGTTCACCCGTGGAGAAATGCTACTTTCTGCCGTAAGTAACTGACTGTTTTTTTTTTTTTTGTTTTTTTGTCAATAAGTGCCCCTATTATGCATCAAAGGTCAAAAAAACACTTTAATTTTCTCATAATATATTGCACATTACCTCATTTCTCAAAGAGTCAGAAAACAGTTTGTTTGAAGATTCAGTCTCTCTAAACCCCTCTTTTGGACACCCTACTCTGCTCTAATTGGACAGAGGGCCCAATCTGTTGTGATTGGTCAACCGCTTACAGCACATGTTTTTCAGTATCAAAGTCCTCATCCTTTTGAAGTGCATGCAAAGTGGATTTGCAGCACTGAAAACAGCGTCTTCTTGACTTGACATGACAAGATGAGCCAAACTCTTCCAGGCCTCAGCTCCAACTGCAGTGTTTGAGGGCGGGTCAAAGTAGACATTTTTTGTGGGCAGCCAATGAAGACCATAGACTGGCATTATGCAAATCGATTCTTTATTTTAAAAGACAAGGGGCCATATCATACACCCAGTGCAATGCGGCACCAGGTGTGGCGCAAGTGTTTTTTGCTAGTTTCAGCCCGACGCAGTTGTCATTTTCACATCATGCGCCACGTTGTTTAAACAGCAAATGCATTTGTGCCCATTTGTGCTCCCATGGGCGTGCTGGTCTGAAAACGAGGTGTGTTGTTGGTGTGTTGCTATTTTGAGGCAACTGAAATAGGCTGCACCATTGACCAAGTGAAACCTGGTCTAAAGTCAATGGCGCAATTTTTTGTTTTGTTTTTGTTATTTAAAGAGCACATTAGTAATATGCGCCTATAGGTGGGTGGACAACACACGTACACTCTGCTTATTACACACACACAGGGATGCGCAGCAGCACACAATCATGCCAAATATTAAAAAAATAAATAAATTACAGTGTAAAAGATTATTATTGTGTGCATAAAGATAAAAATGCTTTGGTGGAATCCGGCTTGTCCCATAGATGATTGTCCGTTTCCTTTCTAGAGAAGCGTTCAGTTTTTCTGTTTGCAAATTCCACCATGTAATTAGTGAATCCCCCATGGTGCGAGCGCAACTGGCTTTTAAAGGGAATGGGAGATGAGACTCATTTGTTTATTGCATGTTATGCCCAAAACATACCCATTACTCATTAAGAGAATAGGGACTTCCCTTTTAGACCATGCGCCGGGTGCATCGACCGTTTTTTCTGTCATTAAACTAGCAAAATTGGATTCGGACATGCCCAGAGTACACTGAGAACTTTAGTTGTTGTGCACTTTGACCTATGACACTTTGCAGACCTTTTACATACACAAACAGCTATATTAAACACTGAATGAAAGGTAATAATAGGGGGGAAAGCATAATAGGGGCACTTTAATGTGTGTGCTTGATGAAAGTGGAATGAAAAATGAAACAAATCAGTGTCATTCTTGTCAACAAAATTACTGCCAAATGTTTGTGTTTTTTCTTTTTCTTTTTTTGCCAACTATGAAAATTAGATAAAAATGTTATTTCAAGAGCTCAGGTTTTCAAAACAGGGAAAGTTTTTTTTTTTTTTTTTAAATTATGAATTAATAAAAATCTATGAATATTTGCACTTATAACTAAAATGTTATTTACTAAAATTATATGCTGATTTATTAAAAGGACTAAATTTAAAGCATTTAAAATGACTAAAAGTGATCTTTTATTTTTATATTTTCAGTTTTCATTGTAATTTAAGTATTTTTGTTATGTACTTTTGTCATTTCCATTAGTTTTTTTTTTTTTCACTTTTAGTAATAGTACTTGAACTTAAACTTAATTATTTATTTATTTTAGTTAGTTGCAATGCTAATTGTAAATTTACAAAAACTGTCATTTACTCACCCTCATGTCGTTCCAAACCCATATTACTTTATTTTTTCTGAGGAACTTTAAAAAATATATTTTTTTTAGAAGAAGTTTCTAAGGCCGTGTGTCCACCAAAGCGTTTTTTCCAGCTCCGAGCGTACTTTTTCAATTGTTTTCAATGGGAGCGCCGCGTTTTTTAAACGCCAGGAGCGTAACGAGGCGCTGAGCGTCTTTTTCATGCTCAAGCGCTGAGAGCTGGGCGTTTTTTACTGGTCGCCTCGAGTTGAAGAATATTCAACTTTTGAGTAAAACCAAAGTTCCTTTAAGACAAGTCATTTCACTCAGCAGTCATCTTTGAAACGCCTCTCGGGCATCCTGGGCATCATGCAGCTCCTATCTCTTTGAATGGGGAAACATCAAATTCTCCAAAACTGTTCGCCAACCTTACGATTAAATTTCATATTTGAAATCACCAATGAAATCTAACAACAACCGGCTCATAAATGTAGTTTCTAAACGCTCGAATCATGACAAAAAATCTGTATTTTTCAGGCTGGATCAAGCTAATGCGCATGCGCAGACCTAAATGTCTGACTGTTTCTATAGAAACCGGTGATTCTAACGGCCGCTGAAGTGACGCAATGACTTTACCAGTCGGCGATTGGCTCTTGTTTAGAAGGCGGGACTTATTCCGCCATATTGCGCGTTACACTTTCTCCCATGCAAAACCATAGACAGTAAAAGAAATGGACACAGCGACCCCATTGGAACCATAGACAGTAAAAGAAATGGACACAGCGACCCCATTGGAACTCAATTGAGACAAGTGAAGCCCATTTTTAGCGATTTTTAGCACTTCCGTTTCTGACGCGCAGACTCAAACTAAGCTTGATGACGTAAGCAACCTGTCTGACAGATGTAAATCTTCTAGTAACTGCCATCGTTAATCTTGCAGAGACGGCAAGCTTGAGCGGGGAGTTCTTTGGCGTGAGTGAGCAGGAGTAAGTATTCTGATACATTTTTTTTGTATAGTATTTTAAAATGTAACGCCAGTACGCCATATTAAGTTAATGCATACTATTGCCTGCGAGCTTCTCCTCCTGTCTGTACGGTAATTTCTCTACTGTGCGACAGAGAGTCGAGTGGTTATGACGCAATCGTTAGCCTATTTTTACAAAAACTGTTTCTACGGGGCCATAATGTAACATAGAAGGAGATGGAGCCCTTTATACATTGTCGTGTATCTTTAGAAATAAATAATGGACAAATGGAGTCTTTGAACGCCTCAGATGTAAAGTTATTCGCTGTCAAATTGACGCCAAAATGAATGGGAGTCAATGGGATGCTAACGCAAGTGAAGTTCTGCTACAAGATGGCGGCACGCGGCCGTCTTCAACTTCCGGTCGACTTCCTTGGGCACTGATTGGAACTCAATTGAGACAAGTGATGCCCATTTTTAGCGATTTTTAGCACTTCCGTTTCTGACGCGCAGACTCAAACTAAGCTTGATGATGTAAATCTTCTAGTAGCTGTGCGTGCAAACTGCCATCGTTAATCTTGCAGAGACGGCGAGCTTGAGCGGGGAGTTCTTTGGCGTGAGTGAGCAGAAGTAAGTGACGCCAAAATGAATGGGAGTCAATGGGATGCTAACGCAAGTGAAGTTCTGCTACAAGATGGCGGCACGCGGCCGACTTCAACTTCCGGTCGACTTCCTTGGGCACTGTTCAAAACAATACGAGTGACACGTCTTGTGTTATTCTATCCACCTGTTTCCGCGGGCCGCTACTGTAAAAGAGAACGTGGGTACAACTTCCGGTGAGGCGGCGGAAGTAGCATACCAATGGTATTTAGTGTGCTAATTAGCAAAGAGGCTAAGTGTTTTTTGGATCATTGTTTACTTTGCAAAGTTGCAAATCTTTATGAGAGATGTCGTTACGGCGCTCAGGGACAACATTTCAGTTTAGTACATTTATTAGTTAATAATATCACAATACAATAAACAGTTTTCGTGCCCTTAATTGCCCTTTACTTTACTGACCTTCCACAAAAGTGCTGCTGCATGACTAGAGCATCCTGACCCTGCAATACTTGAACAACCCGCTGTCAGTACTTCACCTGTCACTGATGCACCAAAGCCATATGATGTGATATTTTACTCCTAACGTATCGTGCGTGCCAGAGCCAGTCGCGTTTCCACTGTCATATATGCGATGCTAAAGGCTAACTTACTGATGTTAACCATTGCGATAAATATACACGTTTATGGAAAATATCAGAGACTGCTAGAGGAACGAAGACAATTCTTATATGATTATAATCGTGTATTTATTTAGTTTAATGTTTTATCTGTCTCTTCCCTGTGCCTGTTGATTCCTGACAAATGCATATCTTTCACAGATTCACACACTCCGGTTAACTCGTATAACTCATAACTCCTGTTGCCTTCTCATGAGCTCCCTCTGTTGCTCTGGCTGAAAGGATCAGGATAGATAGACGGAGAGATCGCGCAAACATCCTCGGATAGCAATCATCGCATAATTTAGAGGAAAATAAATAGAAATGCTCAGAAAAGTGACGTAAACATAGGGTATGCTATCAATATATTTCTAAATGTGTAGCCTTTGGATTTAAAAGCCTTAGTGGAGTTGTTTTGTGCATTCTCGTGATCGTAAATAAATGGAAGCAGGCGCAACTGAATAGGTATGTTAGATTTAGCATGATTGATCTGCACTCCTGACATAAATTAATACTATTAATGTAACATTTTTTTATTGTAAAACATTGTTCAAATATTGATGCTGGAATCTTAAATCTTTAAGTAAAAAACAAACGTTCGCAAGTTTGGATCGTTAAATCTTGAATTACTGTCAAATGTTGAATGAACGAGTGTCACGTCCAGCTTGTTTACTTCGAACCGGAAGACGCTCCCACGTTTGACGCAAGGCCTCATGGGGCGTAGGAAACTTGTGGATAGTCTTTGGTAAAACGCAGCGCTCATCACTGTCACTTTTTAGCCAGCCGTCCAATCAGAGTGGGGGAGGGGCGGGACAAATACTACACCGGCCAACCGTCACAACATTCTTGCTGTACAACAACATCAACAAACAGAGAACGGAACAAAATGGATGAGAAATTAATATTGCTGGTCTCCGAAAATACATAGCAAAGTAATTTCACATTGTGTCAACATTTTAAGTCTG